>NC_049982.1:32659394-32663271 GCF_000003815.2 Branchiostoma floridae
CATTAGCGGGAAGAGTGGTTATTAACAACGTACTTGATGTGTGTGTATTAAAGGACTAAGCTATATAGTAAATCTGCCAGGCATTTTACCGCCAAGATTGGCTGACATAAAACCGGTCACCCCTGTTTTACAAGGTCAATTTGAACCAGGTAGACGTCATAAACAAAACATTTTCATGCGGTTCCCTGCCACCTGTACATTATATCGTTCGCTGCGTGGTTTTGAAGTACCAGACCCACTAATCTAACATGATCATGTTAGAACTTGTTTAGCTGGAACAAGACATGCAGATAATCAAGGATACAGAGTAAGTATTCTATCCGAGAAATCCGAAATAGAAAACAAGTAATCTAAGATCCGCTTTCACAGTGAATGACGCTGTGGAAAAACTGGTTGTTAAATTCGTGTACGTGCGTTCGTCATGCAAAAATTCATAATACCCTAACGCTAACACGTGTATGAGATTATGTGCTTCAGTTTATAGGCCACATCTTTTTTATTTCCCCCTATGTTTTAGCAGTTGCCCGTTCGTAGTTATAAAGTTCGTTACAGGTGGTAATTTAGGAACATGACACAGGTGCCATTTTGTATCACCATGGCATGGGTACTAAGGTATTTGTACATAAATGACGCTTTTTGGGTATCATGAGTATAGCGATCAAAGAAATTCTACGTTCTGTCCAAAAAAAATCTCGTTGTAGTACATTGTTTTATCATGATTGGTAACCATGAAAACGACACAGATGTAAATGTATTTTTGTTGTAAATTTAATTACCTGCTGTATACAAATTTCATTTGAAATAGATTGATAGTCGTGGGTTTCAGATGTATGAATTGTATCACGTTGTACTCATTGGCGTTATGTTGTATGTTTATTTAGTGTTTAACATTTGCACCGAGTTAGTTTACCGGGGTTCCCACAGCAATATAATGTTCATGAATATACAGGTGTTAAAAAGATACGTGACTAGTTAATGTAATCACATTCAATGTAGCTTTAATTCATCAGTATATTAGAGTGCACATCTTTACTATCTACGACAGACTAGATTTCAGGTACTATGAGCAAACTAACCAAAATATTGCAAAAATGACCACTTCGCCTCGTTGCCTAGAAGATTGCTATGTCATTACGAAGTCATATATTTTTTTGTTGTTTACACTTGTATTAGATTCTTTATCGCTTAGAAACTGAGTAAAGCCTACATACTAGTAGTTCTTTTCATACGAACTAAATCTATATGTTTTTGTCAGAACAGAAACAATGTTTCACAATCTAAAGGAGGTATATGGAGGTATATGTACAGCACTCAATATGGAGTGCCACGCCATACTACACTTCGTACTATACATATATACTACACATAGATTGCTAATTGTAGAGTGGGCTGTTTTTGTCCGAACGAATTGTAACAGACTACAATTGTATAGTATTTTCTAGGAGACGCGTCTGCATCACAGGTGACTCATGCTCCCCCAAATGAGCAATCCATTATTGTGATTACACCGTCCACTCGAGCGTTCGTATAGCTTCCGAATAAAGTGTTTTCCCGCCCACCCATTCTTTCTAATTACCCTCGAGATTTTACGGACTTCTGCCCATGCACAAATCCCCTGGACTACAATATGGGAGTCCAATACGAGAAATACACACACTCGAAAAAAGGAACACTAAGCCACCATTGCGCATACTCTCTAAATATTGAATTGAGTAAAGCTAGTACATGTGACTTTGTTGTATACTGGCACTCTTACGTCTTCAACTTCGCATGTTTTTTTGCAACGTTATGCACGGAAAGAGCAAACAACTTTTACTATCAGTGTACCAGAAACGCGAGAATTCACCATAAACTTTTGTTGAGTTTGTGTTGAATCTTTGTTCACTTATGCACACTTACAATAACAATTGTAGATCTTGAATGCGTCGCATCCGAATCTAAGGCAGTTGATTTTGTGCACTTTCAGTGACCTCTCCTTTCCTACATTGTTGCCTTTTCTATAGCTTTGTTTGCATACTCAAAATAAAAACGGCCCCTCTTGTTTTGAATTTATCGGATTGCACAGCACAATGTTGTGAGTTATTCCACCACTTTGACATTTGTTTTGTACTTGTTGTAAAACTTTTATGGACGGATCATTTTTTCCCCTTTTTTTGAGAATGTTTTCTTAATAATTATCACGATTTGGGATGATCTCCAAGGGTGGTCAATTCGTCATTGGTTGTTAGGGGCTTGACCCTTGCGTGTGTGGCCGGTAAACCGGCGCTCGACCATGCTCGGCAGTAACACTAGCACTTGCACTTGTGCGGCTGTCTCATTGTAAAACAAACGATGTCAACACGTAGAAAAACTTCTCCGCCTCCCTCGCCTGTTTAGAATACCCGCTCGCATATGCGACATGCTTCCAACGGTTACCAAATCGGGACTAAGAACCCCGAAAAGCAATAATTCACACGGCGATATCCTAGCCGGCAACAGGAAGTCCAAACTAGCTCTCCACAAAGACACCTTAGCTGAAGAAAATGTCAAGAATTTTTTCAGGAAGGGCATTACTGGGGGATAGTTTATACCGCGCGCGAGGTCTGTGTTCTCATTTCGGGTGGAAATGAAAATACAGAGGGTGGCATGTTCGGGGCCATAAATACCAAGTGGGGGAAAATAGCAAGGGTCAGGCTGCGGTAACTTAAACTCGCCTTTTCAGAGCTCGGTGTGGCACGGGGACACAAGGGCACGGAGTTAAACTGTTTTACAGGAGTACAGCTGTGTGGATCGCTCCGCGCGCACGCTTTTAAACCGGCTGAAATTCAGAGTCATGCCCACTTGAAGTGACTGTAGAAGCGCTGTAACAACAAGTTCACACGACATTCTGACGAGAAAAACAAACAGCTCAAATTGATAAGTCAAGTTTAGTTTCCTGTGATCACCGTTTCATTAGGTTTCGAATTAAAGTTGCTGCTTAAAAAAAATATGGGTCATTATTCTACAAACGTACGACAATCATACGGCAAAACGCGAAATGATCGTAGATACAACATAGTGTCAAGCATGTATGACGAGCATAGTGCAGAACATATGTTTCTAAATCCCCCTCACATTATCACTGTATTGTGCAGATGATGTTGTGATGTCAGGAGCGTCCGTACCAGCACATGCATTGGTCAATCACATGTACGTGCCTTGCTGTGTGGTCGCCGCAAGGGCCTAAAGTGGTCCATACAAACTTCCACGCCCAGAAATGAGCTGACTCGCATATTACTAACCACTTGAGACCATATAGGCTAGGAAGGTTATCTAAAAATTACCCCCATTCCCTGGGGAGAACAAATGAAGATGTCAGGATTGACAGCAGGGGAAAATGGAGCCATTGAGGCGGGAGGTCGTGCGCCTGTCAGGGCTGACGGGTCGGTTGTCCTATACGACACCACATGCCGGTATATCTGTATCAAGCCTGGGCTGTGGACGCTAGAAACATGGTCGCAGATGCACCGCCGTGTCACAGTGATCTCGCCTCGCCTCTCTATTGAAAGGGCGGGGTGTTGCACCAGCTTTGACGCGTATGAATGACGGCTAAGTGTCCGCTATGGTATATGATTGTCATCTGGACGAATTCCAGGACAAGTCCCGAATAAAACCCATCTAAAAACCGCGCTGGTTTCCCCTAGTACTACACAACAAAAAACGCGAAGAAAAGAACGGAATATGTAACAAAATCGCGGCACCGGGAGGCAGTTTGCGTATAGCAGGAGGTCAGAGGGATTAAATGATATTTGCTAATAGCCCGTTCCAACTTATCTGGCCTTAGCGCAGCCTAGGTGCATTTAGAGCGCTGGTGCTGCATGGGATATTGACTAAGGCTAATACAGACGGTGACAGGGCG
>NC_049982.1:32663371-32710413 GCF_000003815.2 Branchiostoma floridae
GACAGACGACACCGCAAACCTTATACCTTTTTTGGTTCAAGGGGGATACCTGCCTCTGCTACCTGCATGCGAGAGGAGGAAAAAAAAGGCAAATTCTTCACTAGATCTATCGTTGATACACGGCTATAGTTTCTTTGTGTATCTGTGTGTTGCGCATGCGCGCCTACAACAAGACACTCGTTATACAAACTACTTAATCGTCCGAGCCGACATTGCAAGGAGAGAAAGAAAAGAAACACTTGAAGTTGTCGCATGAGGGCGCTGGGGTACATTCACACCTTGGGCCTGTCTAAAACAAACGGCATCCCATAATACCCTCTCCTACCTTGGACCCAGATCTTGAAGCTGGGTCAGAATATCACCTGACGGTGTCGTCAGCCTGGGACGGTGATACGGAAAGGTGTATCAAGATAAAACACAGGTGAACACAATGGCATTCCAATGCCCTGACGTCTTCTCATAAACAGATATCTGGTAGAAGAATGCGAAACAAGTGAAAATGTAGCAAGTGAAAATTCATGATTCTCTTTTCTGTTCATTCTGATTTTTCTATCTAATTATCATTTGCCATTGTTTTGAGAAAAAAACCCAGTACAGAATAGTTTTATTTACGAAGTTTACTGGTATTGTTGTATTTTACATTTAACGCTGACGCCGATGCATCTAAAAAGAAATGTCAAAAGAAAAATACTTAAGATCCCAAAAGTGTTCTGTAGTGATCTACTTAGCATTAAGATAAGGCGGTGAGATAAGTACTTACGGAATTTGTTCTTTTGATCCACCATGACCCGGTAAGCGACCCGATGTCAGATAGCAAACAATCGACGGCACGTAATTCTAAACTCTCTGATTTTAATTCTAAATCACAAACAATTTGCTGTAAATAATATCGACTTTCTTTAATAATTGTGTTATTATAAAAGATTTTATGGCGAAGAAGAAATAGAATAGAGAACTGTAAGGAATAAGATTAAGTTGTTGGTAACGAAATAAACGTATATTTAAGTGTATGTGAAGCGCTATCTCTGAACAAATATTATTTCATGTCTTTTGCATTTGTACCTATGGTAGCACTGTGTGTTTAGTGACTCTGACAAAGACCTATGGCTGATACCAGCCTAAGATCAAAGAATATATAGATTTTAAAAGTTTATAATCAATCAAGTACATGCGTAGTTGATACAGGAGGACAGGGAACAATCAAGATTGAGATTGAGAGCGAAAGAAATGTAGATGCGACTCCCTTTGGAAGGGAATTTCTGACCTACATAAGTGTTTTTGTTAGGAAGTTGACAAAAATACGGCTGTTGTGTCGTAAGTATAGCGGGCGATTAGAGGGCGGGGTCACCTGCTAGCTCAGGTAGACAAATTATGTGATCTTTTGTTCAAATGTAGCAACTAGAGGAAGGAATTATCCCCCGCATAGGAGGAGCAAAAAGCCGTGCGAAAACTGGAATGCCTCTTAGGGTACTTAGCATTGGTTTCTACATACACCACTGAGGGCGTCTCTGTAACAATAATAGTCCGGTTTTCTCTCCCTCCGTTTCTATCAACAATCGGGAGGACTGGTAGACTAACGGGCACCACGGAGCCGAGATTTGCACGGGAGATAGCATTGTGTGGCGAGCCTGTTGTGGCGTGGCGCTAAAAAAACTGACCGGTGGGCATCCACTGGAAACTGTAGACTCCACTAATAGCTTGGGCTACGTAAGGACAGGAGGAAAAGTAGTGAGGGATAAAAAGAATTTTTAAAAAACGATGGTGGCAAAATAAGCCGCTATGTTTGTTGATACACCCGTCGGCTACTTAGCAGGTGGATTATGGCGAAACGTAAATTAGTCGGTGATTGACAGTTGACAATCTATTAGCCAATGGGCGAACCGGGTTATATCGGGGGACATCTCTCCAATTAAAGCACGTGTGTTTCCTACGTTCTGATTGGCTAGAAAAGATAGCATCTTCTCCAACCGAGGGAAGCGACTCATCCATCTTTGACTGAGACCACAAAAAATTTGGCGTGGACCACCCAGCCCGCCCCCTCCCTCAAACTCACTCCCTTTTTGTTGTGGCTTTAAAGAAATTACTTCAATTACCCATAGTGGCACGGGGCTCGGCTTAGCACTGACCAATATTTGACTAAGCCGGCTACAAGGTGCCAAGAAACAACCCTAATTCAATAGGAGAGTGACAACCTAATAATGACTTAACAGCGCTAAAACAATTGGCAAATACACGACAATAGTCCGGGAGCAAATCATAGACACATTGAGCGGTGCTACCGTTGCGGTATAAAACGTTTACCTCTATTAACGCCTCAAAAGACATCACAGAGGATATATTTGGGCTTTTATATCAAAGCTGGGAGTTAGTGGGAGGGGGCATGTTCTGAAAGTCCGGGCGAGTTGTGGTGGAAATCCTCCCAATTACGTTACAAATTGAGGGCACTTGGCTGGCTTTCTTCGCACGGTGAGCTTCTTCCGGCCTGCGGCGAGGCCCTGCATTGCGTGGTGGGTAATTGAGTGGGGCCGAGCCACTTTAACATGCTGTTAAAACGTTTAAAAACGCCAACAATTCGGTGTAATAGCGAGGCCCACCAATCGCGAGGCTCGCTGGAGCAGGGATGTTTTTATCTCCACCCAGCATCGATCGAGTGCCCTTATGGTGCTGTCAATCTTCTATCAAACGTCATTTGTACTTCATTATTACAGATGAATAATACATATTGTTGAATCTCGGCCGTCCTACGGAGGCCCTCTGAGATCCAAACAGGCCAACGTGGTATATACAACAATTGTGCATGTTGCTGGTACTCTGTTTGTGTGACGGCCTGAGGATACTACAGACTTAAGGAGGCTTGTGTGTGCCCTCACAAACAGCGCTAGACTAGAGGATGGAAGCCCAGACTAGCTCCTTAACTCCGTTTTCTATCAATGACATCCTGACTCGGCGTGCTCCCGGCCGAGACGAGAAGCTTCCCGGCACCGTGGGGGAACAACTGAACATCGGGGTTAGCCCGGCTCTGTCGCCGAGAACGGCGAGCCAGGCTATCGCTGCTTCTCACGAACCCGTCACGAAAACTACTACAGCCGAGGTCGAGCTGGTTAACGTGCAGCGACTGTCACCGATACAGGAGAAGGCAAGGGTCGGCCTGAACATGCAACCCTCCCCGCCGGGACGAGCGACTAGTACGGAAACAGTACCGACTGACCCCGAGCCAGAAAAGGACAGTGGGGCCGAGGACTCTCACGAGGACGTTAAAACTGGTAGGTGGTTTACCTTTCTGTGGTACCAGTACGTGCACATGTCGTGTTTAGTCTCCAGCAGTCTTACTCTGGAGACGTTCTGACAAGTAGGCCGTCGCCATACCCATAATTTCACTCATGGCGGGATCCAAATTGTGTGGGAGGCGTTGCTTATCACTTATCAGTCTAACATATCACTACACGAGCCACGCTTCCGACTTTACTTACTACTTTGGTTATATTTATCTCCAATGTCGACTGAGAGCTCACTCCCTTTTTCTCCTGTTTGTCTTCTAGACGAGTCTGACAAGTCACAGCAACAGAATAAACCCAGGAAGAAGCGCTCTCGTGCCGCCTTCTCTCACGCTCAAGTGTTCGAGTTGGAGCGCCGGTTCAGCCACCAACGTTACCTCTCGGGCCCGGAGCGGGCGGACCTTGCCGCGGCGCTCAAGCTCACGGAGACCCAGGTAAAAATCTGGTTTCAGAACAGAAGGTACAAAACCAAACGTCGTCAGATGGCTCAGGAACTGCTAACGCCACCGACTGCTAAGAAAGTTGCCGTGAAAGTACTTGTCAAGGATAACCAAAGACAATATAGTCCCGAGGACCTGGTTAGACCGTCTATGCTACCCACTATGACCAGTCCCGTGTACTACTACCACCCGTACTATGCCCTCCCCCACACATGTACACAACCGTTCAACGTTTTCGCCCATGGAATGACGTGATGGACAAAAAACAAACCATACAGGACTGGTAAATTTGTCGTATTTATATGATGTGCATTTTTGAAGAATGATTTGTGGAGGTGGAGTTGTCGGACATCGCCGAGGTCGTGCGGACCGATGCACTAGGGGCTGGGCCAGCGTAAGTGTGCATCCTCGGTCTCAATATTGTTCTGACCCGGTGAGAAAGTAGACATGTGCCTTTATTAGGTCTACCTAAGTGCAGGCAAATAAAAGCAGGACTTGTTGACACGGTAAGGTTTCTATGATGGCCCTTAATTTGCTTGCTTTAACACCAGAAATTGCTCTTATGCCACGTTACTGCCAATATTGTTTCGGACAACATTTCTGTCGGTTCTGACACAAAAGATAGATGTGTAAGCGATTGGGACTGTGGGGACACTGCTCTTAGATGTCCAGCTATTTCCTCTAGACTTAGTCGATACTGTAGATCAGTATCGAATGGCTTACCGAGACATATACAGTGTTTATAGTGTGATTTGTAGGAGATTTGGACTCCTAATTCCACGCCTGTCATAGCAGGGCGAACGAGATAGTGATGTGCGGAAGCTGTTAGGAGAGCGGTCGCCACGGGACTCATTACATGCATTAACAGATCGGCTTATCTCTCCTCAAACATAATCTCGCATGTCCACCCCTTGTATCAGAATACTAGAGATGGAAACAGGGATTAAAGACATCTTGACTTTCTAGTAAATCCATTTCGTATGTCTCTTTATTTGTAATTCACTGATTCATATGTAGATCATCTACTGTATTAACTTTAGACATCAGATACAGGCACTTTTTTTTTCTTCAAATGTAGTTAACGTCGTTTAGTTTTTTCTGAAAACTTTGCAACTAATGACCTGTCTTTTTACCCTCCCCTTTTGTTGAGTTTTCGTTGTTAGCCGCTTAGAAGAGATCTAAGGGGAAGTGTTTATTTTGTGAGAGATTCTAGCGCGAAACGATAGGCAGTTCTTCCACTAGGCTAGGGCTCCGTCATCCGTTACCGAACAAAGTATAAACTCCGGCCTTTCGTATTTCGTTCCTCTCTTTTCTTTAGGCATCCGCTTCGTTGTTTGTTGACAGCGGTGTAAAATGTATTGGCGGTGTTTTGAGTTTTGATTAGGCTTTGTGTGCGGGTGTTTCAAGCCGTGATTCAGGTGGGCGAGTCGGACCGGGGACTAGTAGTTAGTCTGTTACGTTACCGCGGACTAGAATCGTGCCCAGATTAGCTAGCTACATAACAGAATCATTCCGGCTATTAGCTGACCTCCAGCCTGTCAAACCGCTTGTCAGGTTGTCCCTCGGTATCATCTTGTCAAGTCACTTGTCCAGACTTAATAGCCAGCCATCCGCGTCCGGTTCTGACCACAGCTCACAAGCACAAGCACACGAGAATGAAGCTACCAAGCAGGTGGTACCGAGCACTCTCAAACAAAGGGTGCAGAAAAATAGGGTCGTCATTCACAAGTATACGTACACAGGCAAAAGCACCGCCCGATCGCCTGGTCCAAAGTAAGAGGTACAGAAGGTCACCTGTGGTGCAATTGTCGCCCCTTTTGTGTTTATATGAGAGAAAATTGAAGACTAGTGCCCCACCTGTAGTGTAGGTGCGAGCGGGACTGCCCGACAAGTAGAGGGCATGTCCTGTATTGTGGTGCGGTGGGAGGGGGTGCCACTTACGCATTGTGAAAGGAGGATTAACTTCACAAACAGTATTGTTCACACCTCAGCCGACAGTTAGCTTATTTTTCGCCGTAAGGAACGTCTCAACGTCATGTAACGAGGACAGATTGTTTGCTTTGTCCCGAGCCAAACGTCGACTGCTCCCGCTAAAATCACCCCAAACCACCCGTGCTATTTCTGCGAGACATTCGCAATAACACAGAGAAACTGTTTTCTAGTCCAAATCCAAGATTTCACAAAAAATTCTCTACCACATGACATGTTTAAGACTCGTATATTGCAATATAATTGAAATGTAAGTCCGAAATGTGATGTGACCGCTCATATGGTATTTTGTTTTATAAACACGGGGATTTTATCATGCAGAAACTGCCCACACAAAATCGCCAGACTTTTACGAAAAATGACAGATGCCAGTGTTTATGAAAAATAACTTCAACCTTGTTTTGTATGAAGATATCAGTGATAGGGTTATGTCAACTACCGTTATTTGTTGATAGACTAGACTTAAAATGACATCCAATTTTCGCTCTTATTAGGGAAAATTTTCTTATATGGATGTGGAAAGAAATGTATTTCTCTACAGGAAAAGACAATTTCGGATATGTGGTGTTAAATCGAGGGTTTATTGTCAGATAAAGCCAAACCACTAGTTACCTCTCTGTCTGGAGAGGTTAAACAAGAACGTTCGCTATTTGAAATGTATTTGTACAATGAAAAATACTACCTTGGGCAGATATGTTGTAAATGCATAAATGTAGTAAACTTGTTTCGGGCACCAGGATAAGCGAGATTTTGGATTACATTTTCGTCCTTCGGCACATTTTAGTTTTGACAAGTGGCCCTCTCCATTTTAGTAAAGCCTTGTCCATCTGTAGACTCTACTACTGCTGAAATCTCTAAACTAAATGACCAAACATTTCCTCAACCCCGACCCATAAGGCTGTCCCTCATTACCCTCTTAGCATGGATCAAGAAATTTCTAAAAAGCAGGTTAAGTCGAGATTAGCAAATATGGGTAATATTTCCGGGTTGTTCTGTTCGAGAGCTCGGCCGTCCAGCCCACCTAGGTTGTCGAGCCGATGACGCGGAACCGCAAAAATTCTGAGAACGTTTTCAGTCATCTACCTGTGCGTTCCTTCTCGTGTTGTCTAGTCGTGGGGAGTCTTGACTGGGAGATTTCGGCAATTCTACGGCTCACTGCCTCCGCTGGTCCCCAAAGTGTCCCCCTGACAGGTCCCAACAGCTAACAAAAGCACCCCCAAAATCCCTAGACAAATCCTAGTATGATCACACGTTAAAATTGTAGCGCCATGTTGAAAAAAGGAGGAATATCTCAAATTTGTCATTTGTAAAATGGACAGGCTGCTGGCCTAGCTAGGTACACGTCCCTCAAACGGTAACTCACAAAATCGTTTGTCTTTCTTCAGCCTTTAAGCATCTGTTTACCGTCTTGTGGGATCCAGATCGAAGAGATAAGGATTGAGAGAAATGTTTATAGGTCTAGCACGGGCCGTCCGTGGTGGAACCGCCATCTTGGAAACGTCAGGCGAGTCAATTGGAGGGTCACTACATGCCACTTTCCTCCAATTGAAAGAAAAAATATTGCTCCAATGTTTTCTTATCTGTCAGGCCGGTAAATGCCACCGAGATTCCCCTGTCAGGACAATGTTTTCATTAAACTTTGGGGAGGAACAAGAAGCTTTCGCGATACCCGGCGCTAAGTCCTAGATTACCGTGGATTCGGCATGCCATGATGGCGACTTTAAAACTCCATTTGGATTACTCCTTTTTTCCCCATCGGTAATCGGACCATAACATTTCCCTGTGGTTCGCTGGATCCGATTTATCAAGTCTTACACGAACGCCAAGAAACATTCAATGACTTTTTAAGCCGAAAATACGATCACAAAATGACCCCAACTCCCTCAACATTAAATCTAACTCGGCCGCAGTGTTTTGTACCACGTCTCAAAGATAAAGATATGCAGATTTTCTTAAACAAAGAGTCGAGGGACAAAATACATACAAAGATGTCCGCAAACACTTTATATTTACTGTTGTGGTTAAACACTTAAAGATGTTTACCCTTATAGCAAATCCCAAAAGAATGTGTAGGTCATCATGCGAAATGACTCTTTTTTCGAACCGGAAATATTCCCTTTAAAAGTTTCACCCTTCATGATCAGACGGCTAGAAAAAAATTAAACTAATCAATTTTAAACCATCAAAAATTGAAAGACTTGCTTTCATGTTGACTCGTTGTTGAACGTGATAAGTAAGACATGTGTTTCTGTTCATCGTGCATATGTCCACATATGTCTGAACCCCGCCACCTGAATCAACTCCCCACTGCGCTAAATGTGTATGTATATATGTGTATATATATAGCTCCTGTCAAAAGGCAGAAACTTTGCACATAAATTTATGGATGAAGGGTCATAACAGGTACGAGATAACGTTCTATTCCAATAGAATGCTGGAGAAGCCTATATAAGCTGTGCTGAAAAGCTTACAAGTACAATGTATACCTTTCTTACTGTGTATTAATAGTATTGGTCATTCGAAGAAACATAGACTTCGTTTTCTTCTATATTTGTTCTCTGAGTATTAACAGACTTCTCTATGACAGAAAGAAACAAATTCCATATTTTACTTACTTGGAAGGATGGTCCTGGTTTCAACATTGTAACATTTACTTGATAACAAATTGTATTGCTAACAGAAATATGCTTTTCCAAATGATGTTGGTCCTTTTCGTGGATGCATTGATTTGCAGAAATGTACACATTATATCTCACTGTTTTGTTAAGAATTTAAGTAAGTGTCAACTACTTAACATGGTTTGAAATCTTTGAAATAGATTCGAAATTTTGAAATTTGATTGGAAGCATACATTACATATGCTTGCTCTGATATTTTCTTTTGTCTCCTGGCATTGAGTAGTCGTACAAAGATAGTTGTGGTTACATCATATAGCAAACCTATGCAGATATATGACGATGTCAATGAAAATGCTTTACGTTTAAGACCTACAAGTAAAATATCTTCACAGTATTGATAAGAAAAACTTGCCGAGCATACTTACCTAAGTAGCTTACCTGGCGTCATTTCTATACCACCAATATAAATAAAAAATATCGAGCGATTTCTAAACAGGATTGACGCTACCGAGTAATTGACATTTTACTATTTGTGATGATGTTTTGATGAACAATAGAATGAAAATATCAAATCGTACTTTACACAATTAAGTGAAAGTTCCAGAACAAGTTTAAAGTTTCATTCGAACGAGGTTTTGAAAATTATTTCTATTCTCATATGGCTCTATTCAAACACAGATACAGTATTTTTATGAATACATAAATCCAGTAAATATGACTATAAGGGAACGATTCAGCTCTTCATCTGATATAGACTCATATGAATTTATATATATATATATATAATTTCATAAGAATGCTGATGATAAGTAAAATGTCATTCTTTATCACCACGGAAGTAACATACCTTTATGTTTATCCTTAATCGTCTACATCTAGGTGTGTGGAGTGTACACTACCTACAACAATCCTTTTTTTTTTATTGCAACATTTTATACAGTACAATACATAGTGGTGCCCCCACTCAAGCTCACAGGCTTATATTAAAGACACCACTAGACAAAATAACAACACAACATAGGACAAAAAAAATGAAACGGGTACGGGAACGCCTAATTCTAAAAAGAAACGGACGGATAAGCTTATGTTACCAATAGTAAATGATAAGGATAGTAAAAAAAACAATTCTAAAATCGTTTTGTTTCGGATAAATATGATTGAGTTATGGAGAGAATTTCGGAATTTATATCAGATGTCAGTAAAGCCGATCCTTTAAGTAGCAGATAAACAAAAGAACTATCAGATAACGAATTTAAATCTAACATAGGAATATTCAGGTTTTCAAGTCTGTCTAAGAGGAGTGTACGTTCTAAGAGGAAGTCTACAATCCTTCCTGATTTGTAGTGTAAATAACAAGTTTGTAGCACGCGGTAGGACAGAGGAGACTGGTGACGGGCCCTACCGTCTGCTGCCCGTGACTTTGAACCCGAGCTTGCCCTAACTGACTGGTGTTTAAGACTTCAAAGCTCGAACACGAACTCGCCTTAAGCAGTATTTTGACTTAGAACATGCCCTTCCCAGACGGAGAGGGCACTTAACCGGCCTGTTACAGCATTCTAGACACATGTATTCCGCCAGGGAGAGAAAGAGTAGTCGTTACTTCGTTCACTCCGGTTTCTCTGAGAGTTTTATCAGACTTCTTAAGGTGACAGGGGTTTCCAGACAAGCGGCTTTTTAGAAACAACCTTTTTGTGAGCGTTTGTTTTGTGCTACACTCCGTGCCATTTACTGAAGAGTCCTGCAAGAAAACCGGACATGTAACACAAGCCCGAATTTTGTGTGGGGAAAGTTTGTTTGAGCAAAAAGCCATTCGAGTGGCGGTGGAAAACATTGGGACTAAGTGGTTATATGTACCGACAACTCTTCACCCAATCGCCTGGCGTTCTCCCCCCTCGTTTCTAACCTTTGGAATGTCGGCTGACAGAGGTGGGTTTATTTAGACACAGCTTTTAACCAGGTCTTTTGCAAATATCATGCCGATCTTAATTCACTTGTGGACAAAAACCAAATGGACGTGATGGCATCGCCCGGAGTGGTTCGTGTGCCCTTGTTGGCTGCGTCCACCAACCTTTTGTTGGAAATGAAGGATGTACAACAATTACGGACCAATTTGTAAGTCATTAGCTAGCGCCGGGGGTGTTTTACGCCGTAGGCCATACAGCGATTTACTAGTAGAAAGACGAATAGAGGAGAGTTGAAAGACGAGGCTTAAAGTGAAGAGAAACATCATTTCAGTACATGTACAATAATTTCGGCAACATCAATTAGCAGAAAGGTCGCGAATTTTTGAATACATATAGATTTTCTATAATTTCTCAAACTTTGCCTCCTTTTTTTCTGACAACCTATCCGAGGCAATCTGAGATTATTAGAAGCCATAACTTCGCTTCTATGATTTTTTTCAACATTTACAGATACAAGAAAGTGCATGTCCAAGATTCGTGATTATTTTCATATACAGCTTGGTTGATGTCGTTGCGACCATCGTAAATCGTGTGCGAGATAATCCCTTCGCGTCTACGATTTCCGCAAAGGATAATGTCTCTAATCTGCACCTAAGTGCCTACCATAAACCTTTGCCTGGGGATTTGGGGATATCTCTCCACCTTGTCGCAATTAGGAATTTTCGCCCGGGTAGGGCACGAGTCATTTCCTCGGACCCCCTCCCCCCCAACCCCGCCGGGCACCCCGCGTCCGACCCGGACACCTGCTCGGTAATGGGCAGTAGTCCCCTACACTACACGTATCCCGTTTCCCAGTCTCTGTTATTTTTACCCGTATGCCAAGCGCGCGGTTTATTATAGCAAGATAGCAAAATATATCGATGTGTGACATCGGGCGAGCACGATCTGTGTATGCACTAGAATCCTGGCCCAATTTGTCAAAAATTCCTTGTATTTTCAGAAATATTATCTTCCGTTTTCGTTTCAGTGCGTATGTGTCTGTACCATGGGTAGTAGCTGCGGTGGGTCGTGTTGTACATTCCAAGCACTTAAGACCAACCACGCCTCTTTCTGTGGACGTTGTTAATTAAGTCGATTTAGTAATTACATCCTCGATTGAGTATTCCCTCCCATGCCCAGTAGGATCCCTTACACATTCCCTGGGTAATAACCAAGAGTGTCACTCCCCGCAAGAGATTCGAACCCGGGACCAAAAATCTTGCCCTTCTCACTTAAATGATCGCTCCAAGTATTTCACGAGCTCGCGAAATAGTCGGGAAGGAAAAATGTGTTCGCGGCGTCCGCTGCCGACATCTTGTGCTGAAGCACAGATGGAGATGTAGTTAAGTGTTACCCAAGCCGCGTACCACCCACAAATGTGAGCCCAGTGCCTCTTGCGGCTGCCCCGCGCGGCGAGCCGGCAGGGCGGCTGGTGTGTTGGCAAGACGTGTTATTCCTGACGATTTTCGCGACCCGCTCATAATAGCAGCCCCCGACTGACACCGACCGAGACCCTCCGTAAAGAGCCGAAACACATCTGCTTCGGGTGGTGGGCCTCCAGGCCTGGGAGCTCCCCATGTACACCCCCAGTTTACATCGCATATGGACGAAACATCACGGACATGTTATTTCAAGTGGCTGTATTTTAACAGACACCGGATCTAGCATACGACATGACTATCTATACAAGCTTCAGGCCTCATTTGAGGAATGTATATTCCCGCTCGGTTATTTTGCTTCCTCAGATCTTGAACGCATGCCTCCCTCTTCGAACATAAACACTTTCCCCTCAGCTCCTGAAAAAGCAAGAATCCACTCCTTTAAGTCTAGCTTCCTTCCGCGCGTCCGCCTTCTTCTTATGTCCATCCTATCTTTTGGTACTTGTAATCTTTTCCATGTGAAGAAAAACCACAAGCCAAGACATGATCAGAGTATCGCCATCTTAGGTATATTTATCCTATAGCTACTCAGTTGTATTGGATATTTGTCTTAGACCACACTCTTGACATATATATATATATATCAATGGTACTTCTTACAATGTGTTCTTAGATGATGGAAATCATCATTTTAGTCATAAGAATTGCGGATCTACCACAAGCACCTGTAAAGCTAACATAGCTTACCGAGCTATATGGAATTTTTGCTCTTCCCTAAAAAATTTCACGGCCCTGCCCTCCCGTCATGTTCTATATGTTTGGTTTCATGCCAATTGCATAAACAGACCACCCGGGAGACGATATTAATATGCCGTCATTTTCTGCAGCTTAGGGCCGTAGGGACGTAACGTGTTCTTCCGTCTCTTGTTTCAACGTATCATGTTCGTCAATGGTCCATCCTACACTGAGCGAGGACAGACTGAGACAGTGTCGTCCTCTGTTATTTGTCCAAGCTCAATTATTTGTCTTAACTCTTCATCAGGGTACTTGTCTTCCGGTGTGGTCCCGGACCTTCCCGGTCAGTATGGACGACACGTGGCCGCACAAATATACTCCCACAAGCAGCCTTTCTTTATCCGTACTGAACACACGGACTTCTAGTTTGTAAGGTATAGAAATGCGAAAAGTAAGCCATATGGTCTGATTTAGAAATTTTAAATTCCATCAATGTTACACAAGTAGTGCGATGGAGAATTTGAACAGAAGAAGAGGATGGGAACTTCTACAGTACCCTGGGAGGGAGATGCGGCGTCGTTCCCATCACCAAGTGATTTTCCCTGCGATAAATATTGTGAAATTAGAGGTAAGTGTGTGTTTATGATGAACGCATGAGTATTTATCCAATGTCACCCGTCCGGATCAAAAGATGGCCCCTGCTAACGACTTTCTCAGCCTCTCGTTCTGTCCAAACGTGTCTTAGGGCTTGTCTGAGGGAAGGTGTGTTTACATGACTCGTCTTTCATTCCGGCCGAAGCCTCTTCGTTTGTTGCCTTCTCTCCTCGAAGGAACATCTGTAAAGAGCAATCCGATCGCACAATTAAGAAGAGGCCGCACAGCACCAGCGCGGTCGTTAGAGCTAAACTATAACACCCTAACTTGTGCCTGGGGAACGAGAAGCCCGTCCAACGGTAACCATTAGGCTCGTTCCCCGGGCACTTCCTCACTTAGGGGAGGGAGGGGTGCACATGTGCACACGACAACAAGGTCTTCTCTCTGAACTCTTTTTAGATAAGTACAAAGTGTACCGAAAAGGGACAGGGTCACTTGAGCAAATTGCTTGCAGTTGCGACCGCCAGAGGACAGAAACCAAAACATCAAAACGGTCAAAGGCGGCGGGGAAGGTCAGGGAGGGAAAACGGCGCATGCGCAGAGTTGCTTCCTAACGGGATGGGAGCATGGGATGCAAAAACTGATAAAAAGACTTCAAAGAGGCCGCTGGCGCCTGCATGTCTCTGGTGGACGACATCTGGAAAAGTCTTTTGGGTGATAAGAGAGTTTTCAACAATCTGCACCGTCTTCCTTTTGCTGGGAGGTCTTCCAGGGTCGGTCAATAAATATAGTGCCTTCCCGAGTGACAGGAAAAACACTCAAATTTCAGTACGAACTCGGGTACCAACCTCGCATCTCATGTCCGTCAAGAATTCTTATACACCGTCTAAGTTCTATTCCATCCTGATACTATCGCCGTGTTAAATTGTTTAATCAGTGAGAATTCGCAAAAAATGGCCGATTTTGAAGCGGGAGTCCACACATGTGAAAGGAAAATTCGGCGTCAGAAACAAAGTCCGTGGCAGTGTGCACGTCATGATCAAGGGTAGCTTACAAAGTTCAATGGGGGAGGGGGCGGAAGACAATTTAAAAGATAACAAAAGACACGTACGGCATTTATATGTCTGTCAAAGAAAATAAATTTTCAAAGCGTTTGTTAGGAGGGAAAAGCGCTATCTCGAGAAATGAAACTGTTCGGAATATCCCAAAGGTCTGTACTATATGTGTCTGTGGAAACTATGGTGTGTTCCATGGTTTTGTCATCTTAATGTTGTTGTTCTAGATTTAATAAATTATCAAGATTCTACCATTTATGTCACTTTTGTCAATCCTGTTATTTCATAGGAAAAACTGAAAAGATTTTTTCATTCTCATTAAGTTTCTGTATATTGGCGATAAGGCCGGAAACGCAAAAGAGAAAATCATCCTCTGTACAACAAGCGCGAATAGACCGATTCACTGCCACAATCGAGCTGTTGTACAATTTGTCTCGAATAGCCAACTTTCAAAGGAAAAAAAGAATTAAAGGTACACCAATGACTTCAGCTTAAGAATAATTTCTTGATGCGGTTATAGAATAAAACAATTGCATTGTACTTAAGAATACTTTGCCTTACTTTAAAGTCTTATTTCTTCTCATAAATCATTCATTCATTCCTTTATTTGTTGAAGAAATTTCGTTAGAAGGCTTTTAGTTAAACTTGTAAAGAAAGTGTGGTATTGTGTCCATCGTATTATTCTATGCGAATTTTATGCCATTGAGTTTTAATTTCAAAACATTTTTCTAGTTTCAGACAATTGTAAATCTATACAGACAGTGTAATTTAGTGGTGTTTTGTTTTTATTTATCTGTATATTTGTATGTTTATTTTTTGGTTGTCTTTTAGACTGGGTGGCCTTCTCGGTGGCTGCGCACTGCTTTCCAGTGCCGTCTTGTATACACACATACACAAAGCAGATAATGTAAGACAAGACGATTTTGACCAAGAGGTACATAAACACAAAGCACTTAGGCAAAGTACAACAAACAGAATCTTTGACCATTCTCACTGTTGTTATCAGTTAGTTGCCTGAAGGCCGGCGGGCAGGGTTTTGTAGAACTTGTATTGGGAACGCCATTCAAAATCGTGATTTTGTCGACGTGGAAGGGTGGCCGTTTAGGCCCCCTTTCCACTAGGACGCGCTCTCGCCGCGCTCTCTCTGCGACCTAAAATTTTACAGATCGCTCAACGAATTGTATAGAAAAGAAACAAATTTTTACACTTTGTGTGTTTTGTGTCCTCTCAGTCACACTTTTACATGTTGTATCATATACCCAGTATGAAATCAAAGGTTACACATACTAGTATCCTATTTAGGTCACAGTGAGAGCGCATCGCGATCACCGTCTAGTGGAAATACCCCTGTCACATTAGGCGAAAATCGATCGGACGACGATTCTGCGGAAATCGCCCGAGCCTCGCTTATAATAATACCTTTATTGCACAACAATTGTACAAGGTACAAAGTATGGCTTATATGTTACAGGGACGGTTTTCAGGTGAAAAATACACGCAACCCCCTGTCGATCTTCAGTATGGCCGATCTTCCATCGATGCGCCCGAAGATCTTGGATAATGCGATAGGGGTAAAGGGGGACCCTAGCGGCGTTCACCACACTACTGAAAATATATTTACTGTTTTTACAGAACTTTGGCCTTGATTGTGACATGTATAATGCTTCTGTGCGTCAGAAATCTGAAAAAGGTTTTCATTTTTGACACTTGAAATGTATTAAGATATCATGATAGCTGAAAAATTGTATACTTGCAGATTATACTAAAAAGCTGAGTCATTTCCAGTAGTACGTAAATGCAGCGGTTTGTATCAATGTTTTAGCAACGATTCCGATAGTCCATGTCTATGCCGATACACAAAATCCCGTTGCAACCATAATAGAATGTTTAAACCGGCGCAAACAACTTTTATACACAATTTCAGAAGATTGGATTGCATAAGACATAGAGACCTTCAAAATCACATTAAAATGTAGCCAGTCTTTTAAACTATTTATATGGAATTGGGCATATACCATCCATGTACGTTTACTGTAGATTTATGCCTCGAAGGACTACATGTAGCTACAAGTCGTCTATCAGATGACTTGTAATTGGCATTTAAAATATAAACACGAGTAACACATACATAGTAAACAAATATGTGTACTAAGCTAACCAAGTAGAGGCAACTTCTTCTCCTTTTTGTATTCAACAAAACAAAGGTATGGACTTCTTTTTACATTAATAGGAATAGGTTTCATACAAGGTTTGTCAAAACGCATAAAATGTTAGAATTTATTCAAAGTGTGGGGAAGTTTCTTTGATAGAGTTAAAACGTATTTTTTGGTGATACAGTTTCCAGTCTGAGATAAAATGTAATTCTTCCTCCACTTTATCTATTGGCAAAGTATGTGACGCTGAGGAGTGCGGTTGTGCCTTTCCGTTTCGATCTGTGACAACAAATCCGAACATGAAAAAAATCACATGCAGGTGTGGAAAGATACCCGTGGTGGTGCGTTGTACACTTCTCTTCCTACAAACCACGAATAGGTCGGCAGTGGTGACACTGAAGGGGGTGTCCGGAGAGAGAGTGACCACAAACACTTGCTGTAATGGCTCACCGCAAAAATTGCTGTAATGGCTCACCGCAAAAATGCTACACACACCCCAACTAAGTCGTATTTCTTTCGTGCTACACAAAATCGTCTGACAGTGCCACAAGCAAGAAAACTGAAAGAGCTCCCCCCCCCCCCCCTCTCTCGCATCTCTTTTGCCGAGTAGACTACACGTGAACAATATTTTCCATACTGTAATCCAAATGACGCGACTAGAACAGGTTATTGTTGCATGTTGTCAGAGAGGGACTACGTGCGACGACGATTCTAAAGAAGGAGTGTTAATTTCTGGCGTTTATTTAATGTCTATGTGTATGTGCATGTGCGTGATACTATTTACATCGGTAATGGTACACAAACTGCAAGCAATGATTGCGTGCTATTTTTTCCAAATCAAAAGTTTCATACAAACTCGAATACATATTTCACTTCATGTCTCACTTAATCTAGGAGCCTAGTATCACTACTGTGGTATCACATGCATAGATTTATGGGACTTTCCAATGCCCGGAAAACAAACTCCCTCTATATACACATACATAATCTTTGTCTATACACATTTAGGTATCGTATATTTGAAAAAATTTTGCCTGAGAAATGAATAATAAAGTGGGCTAATAGTCACCTTTTTTGTGTTTAAAACTTACAATTTTTTCTTTTATGAGTTATACATGGTTTTTACTACTTCCTGGTAAGTTTGTTCACTACAAACTAAATATCCAACAGGTAATATGAAACTGTATACTTCTCTGAAAATAAAATGTTTGATCGTCACTTGTAACTTTCGTACGTCAACTTTAACAAGCGTCAGCAGTGTGTCTTGTCGACATGGCGCGCATATGTGCACAAAATCACTTCTCTGAAAATAAAATGTTTGATCGTCACTTGTAACTTTCGTACGTCAACTTTAACAAGCGTCAGCAGTGTGTCTTGTCGGCATGGCGCGCATATGTGCACAAAATCATACACTTGCTCCGTGTACAGTTCGCACAAAAGGCAGGAAACGTTAATGGTTGTATAACAGGCTGATTTGGATGTTTGCCGTGCACTTATAACGCCAGCGACCAGTGCGCATTTTTCTGTGGCGTCTGACGCGCGCCATATATATTGTACGGTTACACTAATGGGTTTTGTCCGTCAAACAGCTGTCTACTTCTCTATCTTCAAAAAGAAAACAAAGCTGTTCGAACCAGACAAACAACTTTTCTGTCAAATGGTTTTGAATATGTTTGATTCATCCTCGAAAAAAAAATCTCTCAGGAAGGACGGCAACAGACAAGTTAGGATGTATCATATTCGTGTTAAAAGTCCATTACAAACTTATTACAAATGGATATTAGCCCCAGAGGACAGTTTTTAGAAACCACGGCCATTACCACTTTTAAATGCCGGACATGGACGTTAGTTTCAAGTACTTTGAAACGGTTTCCATAGATATTTCAATTAGGGAGTGTTTGTCGGCAGACCGCTTCTGCACGCAAATAGTCCCGTAGTGGGACACGGCTGTGCTCGGGATGACAGTTAGCAGAGAAAAAACAGTGACCGTGACACTGCTATCCTTTTAAGCGACGACTGCTGTAGAAATTGAAAGAACAAAAGCTTTTGTTGTGTCGCGTTTAAATGCAGGATGAACCAATAGGGAGAGATACGTTTCTCACGCGCTGTAACTTGCGGTGAAAGTTTTTTTGTGGTGTTTTTGAACTCCAAGTACACAAAGAACAGCGAGCGTTTCCAATCTATGTGGATTAGTTTACATACATGATAATCAATTCCATCTATATCGTAGTCTTAGGCGTTCTGTATACAAATTTGGAAAGTTGTGGCCTTGAGAAATGCACTTAAAACGACTTTTCTTACTCTACCCCATGTGTAGTTGATGAGTTATGTTTGGACGGTGAAGGTGGAGAGGGAAGGGCTCAGCCTTAAATACCGTGCCCCAGACACAGAGGATAACAACTTATAGCCTCTACGGCCACAAATTCAAAACAAAAATGACGAATTCTTGTCTACGTATACAATAGAAAAGGGTAATGCGAGTACAAATTGTCATTTCCTGGTACAGATAACAGACTAGGCCCATATTATCGATTGAAATTGACTGTAAATCATTGGTCTGTATACGTATGAACCTGGATGGCCTTTGGCACCACATGTTATGGGCAGACACGTAACAATAGGACGTGTGATACAACAACGGCGGTCATTTACATCTTCAGTTTATAGTCGTGATTGTTTTTAGTTTTTAAAACATCATAGGTTGCAAATAAAATAAGGAATGGGAAACCGTTTTCTAACCCGTCTCCTGACCGCGTTTTGAACCCGGGGCGGCAAAATAGGATTTACAATCCTCCCACTCAAAACTAAAGCTACACACGCTCTCTCTTTATAAGATGGTCTCCTGTTTGTTTTCAAATATCGCACTTCATTAACTGTAGCGGATATGATATTAAAGGTAGTGTTTAGACTTACTGCCTCACACGACATGTCGTCTGTTGCACTGTTATTGTAGCCGGCTTTTGCACTTTATCATATAACGGAACTGTAAATAAGAGTTATTTTGTTACGGCTATTGTTTAAGGACAACACTTTAGAATAACATGTTTATCAATTGTTCGCGGTAAGTGGAGATAGGTGTAGAAGGGTGTTCTAGTTTCTTCAATGGCAAATTTCAGTAGCTTTACATTTGCAATAATATCGAATCACCGTAAGTAACGATTTGGCAGTAGATAGTAGTTTTTTTTTTCAATCATGTTGATCAAATATCATATTCTCACGTTCTGCAATGTGTATCAAACGTATTTTGATGTTCACAGTCATAAGGTTGAATATTGTTGATGAATATTTGTACAACAAATGGAGTTATAGTATACCCATTGGAACAGCTGTAGCGCTTGACAACAGTGTATACGTTATGCGTTGGCAAAAATATCAATGAAGCAAATATCAGATACATTATCACCATTTACATCAGTGTTTATACTACGTAAATGCTATATTTATTTCACATTTTTTCATATACATATACATATAAGAATGTGACATCATAATGTATCAATGTAATGGATTTAAGGGACTGAATATTGGGTAGAGACAAAAGAGAGAAATAGTTTATTCAATTTAAAAAAACTGTAGCAGCACAAAGATCTGAATTGCAGTTTAATAATATAATAGCTAGTGAAAGTACAGTAGAAGCCGTTTAATTGCACTCCCCATTTGTCAGCACATTCTGTGCAATTATCCGGATGTTGCAACAAAGTTATTAAGCTGGACTGCATCACTACAGGACTTTGGGATTCCGTGCAATTAACAGAAGTGTGCATATATCCGTTGTGCAATTGGGTGGCTTCTACTGTACTAGTAAACGTAGCTTAACATCTTAAAAGCGTTACACAACACAGCATTCGGGAAAGAGTATGGAAGTTAAACACACGCCACTACCAGTGGACTAGCCCCCCGTTGTAGCGACTTCACAAAGTTGTGTGGCCCAGGGCTACTGAAACGGAGATGGGCGCCGCCCTATGCGCCATCAGCTGCTGGAAGGAACTACACGACACATATGACATATCCGATTCTTTAAAACACTTAATTCTCATAGACGTCTGACACTTGAAACATACGGTAATCGATGTACAAACATATGGTGCCCAAACTATATGCTTTCATTTAGAGCTCTCACACAATATGGCAGCGTATTGTTTCTTAACCGAGAAGTCCTACATTTGAACTGGTTGACCGTTGTTTAGTTGTCTTTGTTGACAACCATAAAACGTAAATCATTTAAATCTATATGAAAGAGTGTTAATGAATGGCGAGGATATAGCTCAGTGGTAGCGTTAGATCTCTGATATCCCCAGGATTTTTTTTTCTTGAAGGGAAAGGGGGTTTGTTGAGCGTGCATATCAGGAGACACAAATCGCTTCTTGGTGGTATCTACACTTTTAGTAATGCAAAGTATCTTCATCATATACTTTTGTGCACATTATATCTTATGAATATATCTTAAAGACAAAATAACATTCCGTAACACAAGATCATTCTATAAATTACATCAAATGCATTTTCCATGCGGTAAATTGTTTCTTTTTTAGACAACGACGAAAGGCACACAGAATGAAGAATGGACTGATCAATTGTAACATACAATTTATTTCACAAGCTACATACAGCATTTTAAAAGATTATTCAGAATTTGAAACGGAATTTGTATTCGTCATCAAACACATGACAATAGATAAGTCATACCCTATCATCTTGCATTACCATTGCACTTTTTCTACTACGATGGACCAAATGTTGAACAAATTAAGATTTATATGATATAAGCCACTTCCATATTGGTGCCAAGAGGCAAAATCAAAACCTGATGTTCGGACAAAAGTTACGTTGTTATAAAGATGGATTACAGTTCTTAAGGTAGGAAATATTATCCCGGACCTGTGCTGTTAGAGTGATCAGCCTTAAGAGGCGGACCCTGAAGCGGACG
The DNA here is from genome assembly GCF_000003815.2 of Branchiostoma floridae. Classification (NCBI taxonomy): domain Eukaryota; kingdom Metazoa; phylum Chordata; class Leptocardii; order Amphioxiformes; family Branchiostomatidae; genus Branchiostoma; species Branchiostoma floridae. The sequence continues at coordinate 32,684,480 of NC_049982.1, forward strand.
TGAGGAGGGGTGGGGGGAGATACAGGGAGGACCGTGCACTTGAGTCCGCGGGACGCCGCGAATGCCTGGCCCGCCTCTCCTGTAACTCTTCCCGTAACCTTTGGTTAAAGTGAACGGGTCAGGACGTCTGTCAAGAGACGGTAGAGACGTGGCCGTGCTGGCGCCAGCGGGCGGGGTACCGCGGCCGTGATGCATGAGAGAAGGGATGGGAAAGTCGGAACCATTAGTCTGCTCCAGGCGTTTTCTTCTCTTCCCAGTCGCACCATTGGGATTCAGTACGGCGATGTCTTTGCCAGGCCGTCCCCTACACAGGATTGCAAACAGACTTCTCTCAGTGACTTTTTTCTTCCTCAAAAGGGTCGCAGCTCTCGGCGTGAAACAGCGCACAACTTGTTACACGGCCCATTAGGAGCCGAACCGTTCACCCTCCCGAGCCCAAACCCTCCGCACAGAAACCCTAACCTCTGCTCTCGCACATGTACCTTCTTGGCGAGCTCAGTATCCTTGCGATATTTCCAGTGATTCGGTTCTTTGGCTGCGTGTTGGCTCTCACATTAGGCCTAACATCCGTTGGTTGATGGTTTGAAACCTCAGCGGAAGTATCTTGAGTAGGGTATACAACCTTTCAAGTTCTACCGAGAGTTCAGAACTGTGTCATTTTGAACAAATCCTTCTTTCATCCCTCTGTTTAGTGCAGCTTTGTACTTATTCCCTTTGCTGCCGAAAGGATCAAAGTGAATCTATGTAATCTCCCGGGTTTGTGTGATACAAGCCGTTTCGCTGTTCCCCCCATATTTTAGATATCACAACTTGCATTTGCAAGAAGTACGAGGAAAATAAAATGCATTCTTATCATAGCTCTACTGGTATTGTTTCGTTTTACGAGAAAACCATGAAAATTTCTATAAATGTAATTCTCTCTGTAAAAAAATGAGCAATATCAGTATTTCTATTGAGTTTTGAAAAAAGTTAAAAATGATTCCAAACAAAATCCTAACGTGACCTCCTCACACCTTTTGTTGGAGACGTGTAGTTATGATTGATGGGCTTTATGATCGATGTTTCTGTTGCTCATTTTAAAACTTTAAAAGCAGCCCATTAGGTAACACCATTCGCTGAAATGTCAATCATGATTATCTATCATTCAACTCACCAAAACGAAAGCCAATTTCCGGTTGATATGTCTCCTAATGCATTTTGTACACAAATCAAATTCTCCTTGTTTCTTGAATTTTTCTGTCCGCTAATTATCGTTTCCAACTCTATATTTGCCATAAAAACAATGTATTTCCCGCATTCTCAAAGGGGGCCATTTCCTCCCTTGCGTAATTACGTGGTGTTTGGGCAAATCGCAGCTTTTAGTATGTGTACATGTATTCTTAACAGCACACCTGCCGAGTTCAAGCTGCTTAAATCTGACTTGGCGGACCCAGGTGAGTGAGTTATGGGCGTTGAAAGGGTTTGGGAATAGACCTTAATTGATTTAATATCGCCTTTCCGTCTAATCGGATCCCGCGGGTTACTTGTTTCGGCGCGAGCTGCTCTTTCCCGAGTCGTGGACGAATTAAGGGATGAAGACTCCACTAGGGACGCCCCGTCAGGGATAAACTCAGCAAAAAATCACGCAGCTCGGGTTTAAAAGCACGTCTCATGGTCTAGATTGATGCATCATTATCGGCGTTTTAGTCATTAGAACCTGTTATGTGCCATGTCTGGATATGGACAGGTAGTAGGGAAGCAGGTGATCGATGTTGTGGGTGGACAGAGCGAGCGAGAGACAGAGAGCGAGCGAGCGAGAGAGAGAGAGAGAGAGAGAGAGAGAGAGGCAGAAACAGGGTCAGGGCAGAGATAGAGAGAGACATATGCAGATAGAGATAGACAGAGACAGAAACAGGAACAGAGACAGAGAAAGATAGAGACAGAAACAGGGAGACAGAGAGAGATAGAGATAGTGAGAGACAGAGAGAGAGACAGAAGCGGACAGAGAGAGGGAGAGAGACAGAGAGAAGGTGTGAGAGACAGAGAGAGAAAGAAGGAAGGAAAAAGAGAGATAGAGAGAGAAGGAGAGAGAGGCAGGGTACGAGGGGAAGACAGGAGAAAAGAGAAAGAGAGGATGAGAGAGAGAGAGAGGGGGGGGGGAGAGAATGTGTGAGACAGAGAGGAGGAGAAATAAAAGAGTTTGTAGCGTGAGAGAAAAGCACACAGGTGGTAAATAATAGTATATGTCCAGGATGTTAACCTGGTAGTGCACTGTAGCATCCACACACAACCATATAAAAGATAAAAGGTGAAAAGACAGCCATAGAACACTAATATTTGCTGTGCGTTACTTCACTACGTCATTACACAGAGAATTTTACCTTGAAGTATTTCCAAATTTCAAACACATATATGATTTTACAACTTCACGGTTACATTTTATCAAGACTTAAAAACGATATATGCATCAGGTCAGAGATATTTGAGACTAGTGAATTTGTAAGGGATTCTGCAGTTAGGTGTTTTCCATATAAAACTGCTGGTATCTCTTTAGGCCCCCTTTCCACTAGACGGCGATCGCGCTGCGCTCTCACTGCGACCTAAATAGTCTATATGTAACCTTCGCTATCACACTGGGTATATCATACAAATACATGTATTTGACCAGGACTTTTTTGGGTCTTCACGCCTATCTGTGAGGAAACTCACTAAACTATCACCATTTGCATTGAGTAACTGAGCGATCTGTTCAGACGTAAGTGCATAGTATTACATCTTTGGAACATTGAAGTATATATGGCAAATGATTTTTGAATACCTGAAAGCCATGTGATTGGAAAAGGATACCATAGGATTATGGTTAATAAATCTAAATTGTACCGTTGAGTTACAGCAACTGCCCCAAACTGTAGCCACAAGAATGATAAACGTCACACGATTGCAATTTTAAGTTGCTCAATGTAGGATATGTGTGTGTGTGTGAAAAAATGTTCTGGGTTGCAAAAACGTTACATTATTAACCTTTACATATATATTTTGATATTTTCTCTGGCGTTTATAAACAGCAAATAAAGCACAAGCGCCTATGTCTATCTTTTGTTGTACCGATAAATACAGACTTCCGTGTGTACACAAACTAAAGACTACAACATATTACACGTTCGTACGATACAATCGCATATTCGCTCACAGGAATCTTCCACAGAGCGCCTTTAAAGTAGTAATTGTTGCCAACCATTCACACATCTATTGTAAACAGATATCCCTGTAACCATGTTACTTGTAAAACTTGTGGTTTCCTGTCTTTTCTTCCTACAACATTTTCAGAAATCAACTGTGCTTTGCGACGGAAATACTTGCGGCCATCTAAACCTACTGGTTGAAACTCTAACCGGTCTACTTTTATTTCCTATGGTGCAACTTACGTACAAGGTATATAAAAAGTATCGCAATGGACGTTAAACCCGAAGGTATTTGTTGTCTTGAATTCCATTGGCGTATTCGAAATTCTGAGCCAATTGCCGTTTTTAACGTTAATGATAACTGATCCTGTACTCAAAATACGATGGCAGTAAATCAAAATAACCCTAACCGCGCGGCCAATATTTCGGTGGTCTTACCATTCCTCTAGAATAGTTCACGTCATGTTGAAGGTATGTTACTTCCCGCCGGGCATATGTGTATGTGCAGTCCGTTCTTGAACTGGGACCATGGGAAAAAGTTTCTGCGGTTTGAGAAAGTTGTAGTTGTCGGTTGGACCCGAAGTCTCGAGGGATGGTTGACAATGGCGGGAATGTCGTGTGGTGAACACGAGGGCTGGGGGAGTCATCGCCTCACTGTCCTGTGGTCACATCGTGCTCTTGATGAAAACTCATTCTGTCAAACTGTTCGTCTTTTTACAGAGAAATCGCACTGGGGATGTCGTTCTTTTTAGTACAATCTTCGTGGGTTTGTAGAAGAGTTATCATAGTCACTTCAGAGGTGCAGAAATAGCCTCTTAAGACTTGACTGCCAAATATGTCATTTTCAATCTAGATAAAGTAACTTCAAATAACTGTAAAGTAACTGTAATTTCAAACATAGAAAATTGGACTTGCACAAATTTCGACTGATCACTCAAGGAATTGACTTTGATACAATTTAATAGTTAAATTGTATCTTGTTGTCTCTGCATATGTCCGTTAAGTCTGTTATCAGTGAGCTGTACCTAGCCCGTCGAGGCATGAATGTACAATAAAGGTATTTCAATTTGATACAATTGTCAAAATACAGTCCTTACTTTTTATGCACCGATTTTGCGCGACAACTACTGACTCTGACAAGCAGACTTACACCAAAATAATGACATGAGGACATTAATTTTATGCCTGGAATGCTTGCAAAGATGAGAGCAAGCGTTAAAAGGAATGACCTGATTAAACAATAGTATGTAGATGAAAATGGCATGTTTTTTGTACTTCATTCACGTTATGGAGTAAGATACGCAAATGTTTCGGTAAGAAGAAAAGTTAAGGAAATATCATGTGGTTGGGCTTTTTCTCGAAAATAACTTACGTTGGCTTTAAACATGGGCCAATTACTACCATTCTATGTATGCATGCCTAGTGTTGAATTACATTGTTGTGTTTTAGCGCCCATCTTTGAATGAAATAAGTTAAAATAGGTTACGTATGCAAAACGCAATCGCTAGCATTGAAGCTGACTTAAAACGAATTTTTCCTGATTCATCCGTTTAAAATTAGGTGTTGTAGTTGTATTAATACAAGCTATTACAAAATCTTTTCAACGTTTCGACCGACCCAAAGACCTCTTATGTCAAATATCGTTGCCCACTCAGCACATTGGGCGATTGGTAAACTCATTGGAACATCTGCTAAATATAGGAATTCCAATCCATTGACAAACGCTGTAAAATTGGGGGTGCGCGCGTGACTCTGGAAGGATTCTTCGGCCCGTCCGGTAGGACAATAAAGCATTCTTTGACTGGAGTTCTTCCCGAGCATTCTTCTCCCACGGTGCACCCCGGCATACCTGCCGCCGATTATGAAAACAGATGATCGGTAGGCTTGCCTTCGCTATGGGAAGGGCGGGGATCGATCGACCTTTTCACCCGCAAATACTCCTGCCTCGCCGCAGGAGCCCGTTCGACCTAGCGGCACCAGGTGATCTTCAACCCGCTACCCTGAAGGGGTAGGGGCGGGGGGAGAGAACGCGCGGCAATCAGCGTCATTTCCTACCGAGACAATTGGGCGCAACAACATAGGAAATGTTCAACCCCGGTGATTGCCTTGGAGTGCAAACTAATTGCGCTAAAATGAAGTAAAGTGGAGCAATCAGTGCCCGAGTAAAATCGATGGGGCGAAATTACAACCTTCTTCGGCCGCCGACGGCGTCACCTCTCCGGTGAGTGTTTCGGGGGCCTTTATATCAGGGCGGGCGTCTTGCCGCGAAGCGGTCCCGTTAACAGGTGGACCCGGCGTGATTAGATGGTCTGCAGACAGTCGATGGTTGAAAGTTGGGCCCGGAGCTCTCAGCAATGATTCACCTTCATAAAGGTGAGAGGGGCAATGTTTATAAAAGGGTTCGTCTCAAAAGCGCACCTGTATCTGTTGAAACTGAGTTTGTCTGCTGTCCCCAAACCCCACCGAGAAACCTTCAGAAGAGCCATCGCCTACCGTGGACGCACCATCTGGAACAGTCTACCACCGGACATACGCAACTCTGGCTTCCTTTAAGAGACTCTTGAAGTAATGAGAACGGCCAAATGAACAGACTTTGAATCATGTAGCAGTTTCTATCATGTGTTTTGTATGTATGTAAATGTAAATTGTGTATATAGACGTACGAGTATAGGACTTATAAGGACTCAAACCGATGTAACTTTATCTCTGTTATATACTTTGTCTGACCCTTGCCTCTTCCCTCATGACCTCAATGAAAAGCGGCCTGCAGGCCGATTTGAGCTTTCATGAATAAATAAAGGTTCAAACAAACAAACAAACTAGTTCACAGTATGAAAAAGTACTAAAATGGACTATCAGAAGAAATATTATATTTGAAATTTGAAATTTTATAAAGCTGAACACGTTGTGGTAGGATACGATCCAAACACCATTAACCTAAATTGTTCTAATTGATTTAAAGTATCGGGACAAGAGATATGGCAGAATATGTAATTACAGTTAAGATAACATTTTAATCTACAAATTAGGCTTTAAATCATGCTGATTAAATCTCATGACATTGTAATTATCTTTCCAACGGATGTACCATTTCCTGATTTTTATTTTCTTCTCCTGTGCTTGTTAGGAATTCTCTCCTTCCATACCATGATAGTTGTCTCTTTGTATTTAACCTACGCCTTAGCGATAAAATACTGATATTAGATCGTTCTATCGCTTTCACAAATAAAGAACAAATTTTTTTTTTACGTTTTTATATTTTGTTGTCTTTTGAACCATACTTTATATCAAAGTCTTACTATAAAATCATCGGTTGCCCTCTAGTGGACATTGGACTACAGGTTGTTGAAATGTTCTCAAAGAAACAATAACCATTGTAACAAAGAGAACTACAGTAGAAGCCAGTTAATTGCACACCGGATAATCGCACACTTCTGTTAACTGCACGGAATCCTAAAATCCTAAAACAGTGCGGTCCAGCAAGATAACTTCGTATTATTGCACCAGTCGGATAATTGCACGAAATTCACTGGCAAATAGGCCGTGCACTTAAGCGGCTTTTACTGTACTACATACATCACGCTGAGTATTTCTATGCTACTTGCGACATGATATTTGTCAAAAGTCATTTAGCAATGGTACAGTGTCTTTTTTGCATGGCGTGATAAATGTATTGACCTAGGTGGATAGTCATGACATGATAAAAGTACATTGAAGGTGTCATGACCACTTGTGTGTGGTAGAGATATATTTGACTTACATGTGATTGATTGCATTAACTTTTGTCATTCTTCATCATATGTAGGACAGGTCATATTGAAATGATACTCATCTTCAATGCTAGTATCTTCTTGACATGAAGGACCGATGGTGGTCTTTGATCTGTTGGTATATCATGGTGGCGACCTTTCTCGATTTCGAGGCACTGTGCACTTATTCTCAGTTTGGTAATGCTTAGTACTCATTTTTTTTCATTATTAGTCCTCATACATAATACAGCGTCAAGTGCCTAGGTACGTCGACACATTAAGTCTATTAACAGACATGGTTCATTGCCCATACTGGCCTACGAGGCCGGTCAGATACGGTATGCTAGAGTTTAAATGCAGGTTAGTTTTGACTTTTTGACAGTTAAGTTTATGGTCATTCGGAGCTACACCCGTGATCTCAGCCTGTTTGGCGGAAGCTAGTCCGTCAGGGATTTAGCAAACTTGAGGCTTGACTGGCGTAGCGGCAGTGTTTGGCTCAGAAGTAAGTTGTCCCGTGTTCGAACCCTGTCTTGTGCCCTAAGGAAATGCACTTTTAACGACATTCCTCACTTCACTCAGGTGACAAAATGGGTACCTGACTTCGGTTGGGGATGTAAAATATTTTTGCCTTCCAATACCGTGCCCCTATAGGCTCAAAATGTCCACAGGACTACCTTTACATTTAGTCTTTTAGTTCCATGTGGCACTGTTAAAATAAGTTACTAAACTTGAGTAAATCTATTATATTGCCTGAAAAAAGAACTTAGAGAGCTATCATAGGATTGTCGCCATAGAGACATTTTTGCATTTTTAAATTGTCGATCTACTATTCTATTGGTATCTCCGCAATCCACTTTATCGAAGAAATAGCCCCCACCCCCCTCCCTCCCCTCTCCGTGAATCTTACTGCACGGTGCACGAGCAAAGTTGGCCGCCCTACTACAGGTCAACAGTGTAGTCTCCAAGTGGAACAAACTGGAACTCGCACCGCCGGGTCCTGATGGCTCCAACAGCGCCAACCCGCACCCCCACCGGCAGCCCTGAACCCGCAGAAGAACACATTTTCCCCGGCATAGTTTACCCAGATGTCTTAATACTACTTTGATTGTACACTAATGACTCGTTTACCCACCACTGATGTAGTAGGGAGAGTGCTAGGGCACTGGCAATTTGGACAATTACAGCACTGTTAGACGGAGCTAAGTGTTACCGGCTGGGTAGAATTGAAGGTTGACCTCCAACATCAGCGCTGAAAACTGTTATTACCCCTAATTTGTGCTTACAAGGCACATGTGGCGAGGCGGGGAGGTGGCGAGCACAGATACATGTACTAATTCTGCATCCAGACAGCAGGACGCTCTCGCTGAAAGATGGAACTGCAAAACAACTTCGGCCCGCTGTTGACAAAGGAGAGAGAGCACACGAGTTCAGTCGCGACAAAGTTGATGTAAGTTAGTGGAGCAAAGATGCATACATGTATGATTACCTAAACCCCGTCTAAACTTTACCACTACAACCTCATGTCGCTGTAGATTTTTCAATAACAAAATCATACGCGATTTTAATAGCTTATAATCTGCGAAGTAATAATAATGGCGACATAGAATGGCATTACTCTTGGCCTAACAAGTAATCATTATATCATCATCATCATCATCATCAACAACATCAGTATGATAGTTTACCATCAATTCGAAAACAAAAATGCATATAAATCAATGTTTTTATGCATAACCTTGCATCTAAATTTTGCATCATACGAAATGATATGAGTTTATGATGGCGGGATTTCCCTTTTTTTTCAGGAATGTCTATCTCTTAGGGAGACAGCAATGCATGATGGGAAATGCAGGCTGTAGTCAAAATGGCGGCGGTAGATATGAGGCATGATGCATTGGTTCTTCAAGGTCCGTCCAGGCCTATATACAGGGCAAACTTGAGAAGTCTTAGGAAGTTGAAGAAGTTATATATCATAAACACATATAATTGCGATGATATCGATCCTCTCAAAGCTTCATAAGTACATGATAATGTAGTATTTCGAAATTGTCACTCTTACAGGAACTGACAACCCGCTACTTATAAACACCTATATATGGCTATATACTGTATACCTGTTACGATACAAATCCTTTATTGAATAGTAAAGAGAAATTTATATTCCTGACAGCTTTTGATAAACCAACTCTAACCAACCATACAGCTAGCTACATTTTATACAATTACCAAGAAGCGAGAGGAAGTCGAATGTCATAGAATAGATTAGACGCACATCTACATATATAGATGTGTATGACTGTTTCCATCGTTACATATATGTGATTCTTACCGTGTGACCTGTACTTAGCCCAGTGGGGCAAAAATGTGCAATAAAGGTCTTCATTCATTCATTCATTATATTGACCCTTCACTCATGTTCATAAAGACAAAAAACATCATCATTTATTTTGTAAACATTGACAATTATCAAAGCATGTGGTGAGCCTAGAACGGATTGCGATTTACTAGTATCTGCAACTTCAAAGAACTGCATTGGTCATAATACAATCATACCATCTAAATATATATGTTTTTATTACATGATGTTAGTATTTCTGCCTCTTTGTTTTTATATCATCCTTTTCTCAAACATCTCCACTCTATCATATTGTCTTTTAAAGATAATCTTTACAGGACCACCTGAGGACATAATGGCTTTTTATGGATCGTAAGTTAATCCAATTAGTGCAGTCATTCGATGTCAATCGCAATTGTTCGTGAGACAAACAAGGGGCTATATCATGGGTAGGGGGTGACAGAATGACGAAGTCGCCATCTTTGTTCCTGTTAATGATTAGTTCGTCCATTTCTTTTCTATTGTTCTGCACATAGCTTTCTGAAGTCCTTAAAGTTAACATGTACGTATCTGCAATATATTTGTTGAAAACCTCCTGTGTGACATTCTTTTAAGAATATTTGATTTTCACCTAACTCTTTCCTCTCTTGCTCTTCCACTTTACTAAGCTGCTTTTGTTTCAGATTCTCATGCGTTCAGTTTGTTACAGCAAGGAGCTTATAAGCTCCTTGGTTACAGTAATGCTGCTGGTGACCAATAGTTTTTTTGTACGCCAAGAGAACACATGATGGCGTGCCCAGGGACAAGGCAACCTGGCGGCGGCTCCTCACGCGCCATTTCACCGGAAAAATCGCGAGAAGTGGGGAGAGAAGTCAGGCGTGAGGTAGGACAAAGGGTGAGTAGACCCCCGGGTATCGTCACAGCTCTTCCGTGATGCAATATTTATGCGACAAGTGGTAAGCTGGAAAGGATAATGGCGGAAGGGCTTGTCTTGAGGTGTGCGGTGACAAGGTCGAACCCAAACAGAGACATGTTCGCCGGGACACAGAACGTTTCTGGGTAATAGACACCCTGTTACGTCAACGGTCAGACATCCAAACAGACAGGTTTGTACAGTCAGAAGTAGAATGTGGCTAGATGACGAAATGGGTCCGTCAAAAGACAATGGTTTACTGGATAGGCTCTTTCAAAACCATTCCAATTTAACGCGTAGGGATTTGGACTTTACGATCTTGTCAAATATTTCTATAATAGTTGATAAGTTCATCTTCGTCTCCTGTTTGTTTCTATGTAACTATGTTATTAATTTTTATTGAAAGATACATGTAAAAATACACAAAAAACGGACGAGGACGAAGTGACAGCGGACTCAAGTTACATTCAACTTATTTTAGCGCCCCCACTTATACAAGAATTGAAAATTATAGTTATACAGGACTACTATTATGGTTGAGGAATACTTCTGTCATAACACACATGAAGCAATCCGTGATCTTCAGTTGGTCGAACTAAAACAGATAGCACTATTTAAACGAAGATGTACACAGTAAATACCGCCAACAATTATTATTGACTGTGTATTTAATATTACCAAGAAAAGTCGGTTCTAAGTTTCATTACTTATCATAGGTTCTCAATTTCTTAGTCTGTTATTGTGTTGGATGGTTGCACTCGCCATAGATATGAAAATAAGAATATGTACATGTGTGTAAGACTGAAAGAAAATACAAAATGTACCTTATATCATTGGAAGAGGGTCCTTTTTAGTGTTGCATTAAGCTACGGAAATGATATAGGAACGAATAGCAAACGCCAGTTGCCTTTCAATATAACGATTAACGAGTTTGATATGGCCTTGTGGGAAAGTCGCCTAGCCATATTGATCCAACAGTTATAATAAGAAACGATTAACATTCGTTGCATTTTATTATTTATAGAAACGACTGGAAATAGATGGGAGAAGACTCTCACAAGATGTAGAATGATACAATCAATTAGTGTATGATAACTAATGTAACACTATTGTTGACTTGTAACGCTAGTTCACCTTTATCCGTGGGGTAACCTATATCCGTTGTATCAAAACCAGGGGGTGTTTAGGGATATCAAGTGGATGGACAGTGGTTTGGAAGTGCAATATTTTTAAAATACAGCTTGTTTACCAATTCAAAACCACCGCCCGTCGTATTGACATCCCAAAATACCCATTTTTTTTAAACAACGGATAAAGGTTACCCCGCGGATAAAGGTTAACTAGCGTTACATAACATAACACAAAGTGCTGTTCCTTTAGGCCGCAACAATTAAATTTTATGGATGGCATCAGCGCACTCATTAATCTTCGCCTAATTTTTCTTGCGGAATGGGACGTTTTTCTCTTCCGGAGATGTTGAACGACAAAGTACCAGAACAGGTAATATGTCGTATGGTAGCCTTGATTGTACGTTCAGAAGTGACACTAGTGAGGTACACGTAGATAGTTGTAGAAGTGAAACTAGTTCGATGTAAAAGTGGCACCGATTTGGTAGCCATGACTGTAGTTGTCAACATTGTTAATGGTACCAGTCTAACACACTAGTGTCACTAAAAGACTCATTGGTTTTGATATCGTATCTTGTCACTACAATTGTAGTTACAACGTTTATGATATCCATTTTGATAACCTTGATTTTTTACCCATTAATTTTTTCGCCCTCTCGAACTAGATTTGTCTGCAGAGGATGTCATCCATAAAATGTACTCGCTTTGGCCCAATTTCGAAAACAAAATGAGTTGATGAACATGGCATGGTGTCTCTTTTTACCCGTCTTGTTTTTTTTGCGCACTCTGGCCTTAGATTTAGAGACTGCAGAGGATGTCATCCATAACGTTAACTTGCTGTGGCCTGTAGCTATAGTTATTCTATCTTCGTAAACTCTTGGTTCCATTTATTCCTTAGTAGACATCAATGAGCGATACACTCATATTAAATAAAATCATGAGTGTATTTCAAATTCTTTCCCGACGGCTTATTGCAAGTGGCATGAAACTGGACGACAAACAGTGTAAAACAGTATGGCAAGCGTCTATTCTAGTATAAAAGCCAATTCTAGCTTCTTGTGTTCGACTTCTTTTTCTGAGACGTAAAAGACGAAAGATCCCACCTTTTCTGTAATGTATGGGATTTATTAGGAGAAAAGTAGTTTTGCTTTGGTCTGTAAACTCAGAGAAAGTAGGGTGAAATTTAACTCTTCAAGGAGCTCCTCTCTCTCTCTCTCTCTTGAAAATTAAGTATGCTACGAATTTGAAGCTCTTACTCTCTATGTAATAGTCAATTAAAAATGAAGATAAAAAAATTCCAGGCCACCTTTGCGTTATTCATTACTCTAGACGCCATCGACTTAACTCACCTTTGACGTTACTTAAAAGGTCAAAGGTAACACATGGTAACGATCGAAGATACGTGCTCTCAGAGGGAAAGAAGGTTCGGCCGCTAACTGGGAGAACTCGCTTCTTCTTTGACATGACAAGTAGCAAACTGGTCTAGAGGGCGCTCCATAAAGCGTTCTCACGTGTCAGCCTGCGACCTTTCCTTTAAGGCCCCTCTCTAAAGTGTGTTGTTGTAATAGGAATGTGTTTCAGGATAAATAATCGAATTTGACGTTTGGAAGTGCCGACAAAGCGACCTGGGACGGTGGGAGTCTCCTGTGGGCTTTGCCGAACATTAATAACATCAAGGTGGTCAACTGACAATCGTGCAGTTACAGTGATTTGATGGCCGAATGAGGACATATACAGCGGACAGAAAGGTTGATCGGATGAAACGTCAGGTTACGGGACAGAAAATGCTGAGCAAAAAAGGGTCCTACGAGATCCTACGAGAATTCTTGTTAAGTCACACAAGTCGCACGATCGTCGTTCAATCGCAAACTATCGCCTACGGTCATTCTTGAGATGGCCTTTTCATGTTTCCTGCAAAATTCAGTTGTCTTTTAGTGTTACGAAAAAAGGCAGCCATAGACCATTGTTGGTTTTGCCTACTTGATGATAATTCCACATAAAAATCGTACAACAGCATGCCAGGAATGTGGCCTCACTGTAAAAATGTATGTTGCTGAAGAGGTCATGTGTTCATTAATTGGTATGTATTATGATTATGGTTTGGTGTATAATCACCAACTTTGCAAAGGGTGATGTACTCGTATATTTCTATAGCTCCTGTAATTTTGGTATCTGACATAACTATGACTTGTTTGTTTGTTTGTTTGTTTATTTATTCGCACACAAGTATTACATTAAAACACAAAACGAAAACAATGGATAAAACAGGTGCAGGAGGAGGGAAAAAGCTTGTGAAGCTTATACTTAGCCCTCCTCCTTTAAACTAAACAAAATTGATTATGATATATAATAATAAAGTAAAGTAATACATAGAATAATAATGATACAATAAGGATAAACAAGTAATTAATGGTATGAATTAACGATGAATGATAAAGTAACGTAATATGTAGAAAATGATAATGATGCAATAAGGATAACCATGTAATTAATGGTTTGACTTAACAATAAATAATAAATCAGCATGATACTTAGAAAATGATAATAGTGCAATAAGGATAATCAAATAATGGAATGAATTAATATAATATGATTAAAAAGAAAAAAAATGTGGCTACTACAGGGGGCTCGGATGGATTAACAGATGGATTTTCAGATTACGTTTAAAAGTCAGGAGAGAGGAGGTAATATTCTTAAGGGAGGGGGGAAGATCGTTCCATATTTTAACACACATGTATTTAACAGACATTTGGGCAAGAGAGGTTCTGAATAGGGGGATGTGCAGATTTGTGCTTTGTTCATGCATTTTATTAATAGAAAATTGTTGCCAACAAAATTTAAGGGAAAGTCACCAAGGTTGGTAGCCTTAACACTAGTCTGTCGGCAGTCATAAGACGTCAAAATTGGCGCGGTCACTTACAAGTATAACCCCCTCCCAGTCTACAAAGTGTTATGAAACGAACTGCATTCCGAATCGTTACTTCAGGAGTGTAGAGAGACTGAAAACGTCTGTAGTCACCAGAAAACGTACAGGCTGTACCTGGGAACTGGAGAGAGAGAGAGAGAGAGAGAGAGAGAGAGAGAGAGAGAGAGAGAGAGAGAGAGAGAGAGAGAGAGAGAGAGAGAGAGAGAGAGAGAGAGAGGAAAAGTGTCAAACGCAAACGTGTTTCGCTGTTTTTGTTCTCTATTTTTCATTGCCTGAGGACTCAAGTGCCATTCTAGAGTCCTCAACAGATGAATCTGGTTTCATACTAATTACAGACAGATATGTTCATTATTCCTGATTGTACAGATGTAAAAACAATAGTCACACAAAAATCGCATTCTTGTCCAAAATATCTGCCAGTAGGGAAATTTCACCTCTGTTGTTTGACCTTCCAAAATGGTGACGTCGTTTTTAGAGCGTAGTTCCTTTCTGAAAGATGCACCTGTAAAGGTGGGGTCACACCTGCGTATATATTTAAGTCCGTATGAGGACATGAGAGCACCAGGCTCCACAGGTTGTTGTAAAAATAATAGAAATTGGACAAACGTAAACAGGTAACATGTCAGACAAGTAAGCTGGGTCGCTAGCCATACTCCTCGGTCAGCTAACTCATCTGGCATGTTATGTATCTATATTTGTCCAATTGCATGCAATTCGCACTATTTTCCCCGCGACCTGTTGAGCCTGGTAGAGACTAAGAGCTTCATGAGCACCTCAAACGGACTTGAATATATACGCATGTGTGACCCCACCTTAAAGTAGCACCTCTCTAAGCGATGCATACATAATATGTAACCATGCATCAGTCAGCCAAATTATCAAAATACACTTTTCTTTTTACTGAAAGCTCATTACACACGAGGTTACATATTTGCAGAGGTGATAATTTTCACTTGACTTCACGTAAATTCATAGGCCATGAAAACACACCCGAGGACGAGAACAAATGAGGGGTAGTCACATTCTCTTACATGCAAAAATCATCATGACCAAAGCGTGTCCATGACATAGCGAAACCGGAAATTCCGCTGCGGCACAACAGAAGGTCGCTAGGAGGTCCATTATCGAACTTAACCTTCGATCTACCTAGATAGCATTAGGGTCATCCACAGCTTCTCTGGCTACGCTAGTACTACACGACAATTAGAACCTAAAAGAATACCTTCTTAGCAAAGGTTACAATGCAAAAAAACTCTCTCTTAGTGATACTCACGAAAACGTTCTGTTCAAACCGTATGTTACTAATGTAGTCACGCTGAGTGAAAAAGGGTCGTGCATGAAGTTGATTGACGGCTGCAATTGTTGGCACATCATGGCGGCCTGCCGTGGTGTTTGATGATTACCTCCATGAAAAAATGGAGGTATAGTTTTTGGTGTGTCTGTGTGTCTGTGTATCTGTGTGTCTGTCTGTGTGTGTGTCCGCATATTTGTGGACATCATAACTTGAGAACCTCTCAATGGACTACGATGATATTTGGTATGTGGGTAGGGGTTGGGAAGACGAAGGTCAAGGTCGATTTTGGGCCCCCTAGTGTGTGACCTTGGTACTGCAGCAGAACTTCAATTTTTTGTATCTTTTTATCTGGACATGCTATGGTCTTGATTTCTTGGTGGCAGATAGCTTTTGATGTAAGGAAGAAGTGGTGTATGTTTGGGCCCCCTAGCAGCTTGCTCTGGAACTGCAGGAGCATTTTTGTCAAAATCTTCCAAGAAGCATAACGGAACATAGGAATGATGAATTTCCATGATATTTGGTATGCAGGTACATGTAGCAGAGATGTACATAATGAAATCAAAATTATGCAAATTTGGACTTCATTTGCATACTTAATGAGGAAAATGTATATTTACAGTGTTTTCCAGTATATCACTCAAATACATGTTACATATGTAGTTTGTGGCAGGCGGAAGTTAAGCAGATACTAATTATGCAAATAAGTCCCTAATTTGCATAATTGATTTGAAAGTGTCCTGATTTTTCTTATTTCGTGTAGTAAATGATTGGTCTGTCAACACTGTGACCTGTGTACGTTAGTTAAAGGTGTACATAAGCAAGCATAAATTATGCTAATGTGAAAGTCATTTGCATAATCAGAATATTTCATGGAGGTATGAGGTCTCCGAACTCTAGTTTGCCATTGTTTCCTCACGCCAAAGTCAATACCAGCAGAAAGGGTATCCCGCTGAGGGCAGTACAAGTGGTGACTTCTCGCCTGGTTGCCTTCAAACTTGAAACCAATCCCGGACGACATATCTTCAATCTCAACTTACTACCCTCTTTCGACTACTGTAAACGTCAAGCTATCAAGGTTATTAGCCTTCCTTCAGATCTAGTTTGAAAATTCTACTGTATCTATCAAGACTAAATGTATTTTGGTACGTAACGTTAGAACAATTGGCGTTACAGCTAGCTCCTCTTATACCCCCAAAATGCACTAAGACCCCCTTCTCCGTGTAGAATATACCGAAAGGACATCATACGTTCTTTCTTATCGGTTCCACATCGTGGAGTAGCCATGTTGGTCGGGAAAGCTGTTTCTAGGCCACTCTTACAAGTCATAGGCAATCACACACACACACACACACACACACACACACACACACACACACACACACACACACACACACACACACACACACACACACACACACACACACACACACACACACACATACACACACACACACACATTAAGGCCCAATCTATACACAGTTTTTACCGATATCGGTGGATGTGTCGGGAGGGATCTGGAACGCTGGCCGCGGGACACCCGTGGCGCTTGCAGTCATAAACAGCTATATAGCCTAATGAGCCCGCGTTGTATGCTAATGAGCCTTCCCGAAGTCGGGACACATCTACACGCGTGCGGAAGCTGTCGGGGACCCCTGCTAAGCTATCGGGGACCCCTGCTAAGCTTTCGTACGAATGGTCCGGACCTTTCGGGAGAAATTTTCCCGATATCGTAATGGCGATATAGCAGTTCCATCTAGACGATGAAAAAAAGCTGTCGGCGAATGGTTGTAGGCTCGCCGATATCGGGAAAAACTGTGTGTAGATCGTGCCTAAGTATTGGACCTCAACGGCTGATTTGAGAAAGTTAGGATAAAATACGTGTACGTGTTTCTTTTCTCATTTTCTCAGAACAACAAAATATTATGCAATACGTGTTTCTTTTCTCATTTTCTCAGAACAACAAAATATCATGCAATGATACAAAGATGAGTGAGGGAGATTTCAAAGTAATAACGAAACAACAAATGGCTCAAGAAATCGGATAGATTTCATATAGCCCTTCTCTAAGGAATAAATTATATATTTAGACAGGAGTCATGGGACAACCTTCAGAAATTTTATCCTATCTACGTTTAAATTTTGATATTTTATCAAGAAATCATTTCTGTTCTGAATGATTCTGATTAGAAATGCAGATGATTAGAAACAACTATCTCTATTTCAAGAGTGTACTGCCTCAAATATTACAATCTTGGTTAATATTTGACAGAATTCCCATGATATGTATGTTCAATTTGTGCTCAACTGTTTTTCTCTTTCAGTCTGGGAAACCAAGACATAAATGCCGTTGTACGTATGCTATACTTTAGTATCCCGTTAGCTTAAAGACCCCCTTCAACACACCTCCAGAGCACGGCACTGATAGGTGCCCAGAAAGTTCAAGAGCGTGAATATCACTCGCGCCCGATAAGGGTTTGGAAGTGGGTGTTACACTCAAGGGCAGACAATTGTTAATCAAGACTTCCTAGCTGAACTTCCCTCGGCCTATCATTTCCATATGGACGGCCCAACTTACAAAGGCGAGCCTTGTGCGCGCCCGCGTGACGTCATCATTTCCCCGCAAGGGACTACTGGGTAATATTTTGAGCAGACCGCGGTGTGGCGATGGGAAAATCAGAAAAATAAATGGAGAAAAATATGGCCACAAGATGACTTCCATATTGAAAAAGCGGTTGGCCACTTTCTTGGTGAAGAAAAAATAAGCCTAGTAAAAAAACAACGCTTCCTATTATAGAAGGATTTTTACAAAGAAAGACATATTGAAAGAATCACGACCTCTCGCTGCCGTCCTCACATCTACAGTAAGTGTTCATGTGATTGTCGTCCGTTCTTACACTTTGTACTCTCTTAAACAAATACGGAGAAAGTAGGACTGATAACACCACGTATGGTCCCCCACTTAAGTAACGTGTTTACACAGAAATAAAATGTTGCCGACAATGATTTTGCCAGATAACGCCATTTATCATTTGCTCGTCTGAGGCGGGAGCGGCCCATTTGGACCTCTTGATGAAAGGCCCCCCTTTGTTCTTTGACCTGTGTGTGCTTTTAGATGGCTGGAGAGCCTTGCGACAAACATATGGACACTCTGATCTTTAATAGGACTGTGATATAGTTTGAGGGCGAGCCGTATGATAAGAGATTAATTTTCCTTCAATTTACTCTAAGATAATAATAAATGTACGTTATACACAAAAGTAGTGAGTACAGTATACGGCATTCACGTGGCACTTCTGGATGTGTAAATTTAAAATCATCAATGCCAACAAACACCAGAGAAGAGGAAACTTGTGTAACTCTCTCGCTGATAACATTTCCAGCTGATGATATATGGTGACATCATTCCATCAAGCGCATACAATATTCACGCACTTTAAAACAACCTATTTTTGAGCGCTGTACACACAGAGAGAAGAGCAGCGCCTCTTTTCCAGAGCAACGCCTAGTTTCCAGAGCTATGGAGGCAAGGATATATATTCATCTCATTTCCAGAGCACGACTACTGAGAGGAACGCTACGACATGATACAAACATTTGAATATAAACTCTTACAAAGGAGAACACCATATGGGAGCTACTCACGATCGACAACACGATCTAGTACAAATGCAGGGACGACTTTGGAAACAAGGAAAAATTGAAAGAAGGAGCAAACTTATTTGTAAAGTTAATCCCCGTACTTTAAAAATTTTCAATAGCCACACTTCGTGTAGGCGTTGCTCTCGAATAAAATATTATGCTTTTTAAAATTTTACGTCATCCATAGGCGGGTCACGAAATGCTGTCACTAAGGCACTTTTGGGGCAAATTGTACAGCAAAATCACTGTCTTGATTTTACCCCCCCCCCCAAAAAAAACATAAACACGCACACACACACACATACACACACACACACACACACACACACACACGCACACACACACACACACACACAGACACAGGAATAATGTTCGCCCATGCAGCCATCTTGATTTTCTTCTCGGAAAAAAGGCACGTATAACGTTTGCAATCTGGCAGCCTTAAGACGGTGTTGACAGTGATCGTTCAACCACGAGAATTCTATACTGCATAAAACTTTCGCATGACGGCGCTCGTCAGAGGATCGTATTGGTCCCGGCCTTGGCTGGACTAACATCAAATAGCTGATAATGAAACTTCTCTTTCTACTGAGGCGGTGGCCATGTCCCCATATAGCGTATCCTGGGGTCCATGACCAGCCTTGTTCGCGGGGTTTGCGACCTTTGGGAGTGACTAAAGCGAACATGATTGGACTCCAACTCATGTTACAAGTTCAAAAAAATTCACTGATGGTATTTTGTACGTTCAAGGTGTTTTGTTCTTTTTCAAGTCATTCTTTCATATATCATGGGTATGGTTCATATTAGAATCATAGGTCACGGGCTTCAACAGTGTAGCAAAGAAGGCCTTAATAGTGTTACAATATATCTTGCTTTGTTGAGTGTAGATGAATGTCGAAATGAATTATGTTAATGAATATTTTTTGTCAGTAATATTTTTGATGAATATTTGTTGACCGCTGGCAAGGGGTACAGAATATTTGGTCTGACATCTGAGTGATAAAAAATTTGTAAGGTCGTTTTTCAGAATGATCTCAATTCTGTTGCGTAGAAAAAGTTATATAAACATGGAAAACGTGATGACCAGTCCCCAAACCTTGTTCCCCTTTATGTTGATACCTTGCACAATTTTGAATTGTAATTGTTGAACTACTTCGGCCAAAATCTTAGACTAAAAAGAAGAGACTGTCTTACCGCCAACCTGATGTCCCCAATCCGAAACGAACTGTTACGGCGCCACAGCACATTTATGTTCATGGATCAAAAGCGACGCCTAGCAATGTTAACTAAAACTGCAAGAGTTTGAAGTCGGATCATCTGCATAAGGCGGGAAACATTAGTCGCTTAGGATATTCTTGCATATGAATTAAATCGACGATAGTTGAACAGTTTATCGTACTTGGTATACAGTAGTAGAATGAATTTCAGTTGGTCACGGGTCATGCTCGGGAGTCCGTTTGCGGCGACGCTATCAGTCGTGTGGGTGTGCCAACCCGTAAGGGGCGGTGAACCCCAACGGTGCTGTAATACGTATGACTATGACTGATCAGTCGGAAAATGCCAGTCACACTTCCTGCGCCAAAGTGCCTTTGTACGGGCGTGCATGGCGTTTGTGTGCGTTTGGAAAGAGTTCAGCACCAAGGACAGGTGTGTTGATGTTTCACAAAGGTGCGGTGATGATATGTTTGTGCTGGTATAGTGTTCAATGCCACTATTGCGTTTCTAGTAGCTTTTGTGCTCATCTCTAAGTACATCTATACAGAAATGTATGTGCGATGCATGTATTGTATGTATGTGCGTGTGCCTGTATGCCTATGTATTTGTACATGGGTTTCTGTATGAATTCAGATATTGTTCAGCACTAATGATAGGCCATAGTTTGGATGATTGAGCCTTAATTTGAACATAAGAAAGTCAGAGGTAATGAAAGATTTTTGGCAGAAGTAAAATGTCTTCTCCACGGACTAAAAGCGCCGCCTGGCAATCATTATTGGAACTGCAGAGCTGCAATAATCTGTTGGCGAGATTGTCAAAAGCATACTCATCAACCTTGCAGTACTAGCTCGGGGGCAAAAAAATACTAAATTAGGCTAGCCCTCTACAAACAAACAAGGGACCTGTCCTTGTTTCTGAACAAAGTATAGACCAGCTATTTGGATATACACACAAACTTATACTGAACTGAGACAATCACCCCTGTCCTTGGTGCTGAACACCAGTCAACGCCACAACTTTTACTAATAGGTTAGACACACACATGCAGATGTCGCTGACGCTGAACATTATACCTGTCAGACACAAAAATTTGTGATGCTGGTATTTCCAACGTTTTTACAGTTTCTCTAACGGCCGTTAAAACGTTATATTCAAACCTTTGATTACATGTCGGACCAAACCGTCGCAGGAACTGAATTCCTGTGACATCCGTTTCGGTGGCGTCCTAGAGGACCCGGAAATTTACGGAAAATTGTACTCCAATCATCTATCAAATAATGACTGGTACTAATGATAGGCAGTTCGTCTGTTGTTGACTACATCCCAAGTTTTCCTCCTGGGTAATTGTCTTCCACGCTCAACTAAGTATCAGTTTATTTCGTTTCGAAATACCAACTGTCCTCGGCAACTTAGATCCTTCCGTGTGTAGTGACACATTTGGCAGCAAGCAGTCTCCATTCAGGGCGGTTTTGAGCAAGGATTTCCGCTTCCTTCAGGTTGATCCCCAATGGTAACTAACCTCGGTAACAAACCTTTGTTTAAAGTGATTTTTTGCCTGAGTCAAATTTCAGCACACAAAGCCGATAACATAAATACATGAGAACTTGTACAAAACAACCGTTAAAAACCTCATCCAGAACTGTTTAGAACTTAATCAGCAAACATACTTATTAATTTTTAGATACATAGGATGGTATTGATTACATATTTTAAGTATTATATAAAGAAGGCAAACTTATGTACTTCCGGCTTGACCCCAAATGTGTTCTTTTGGTAAATCAAATTGAATGTCCCAGAACGTACTGTTTTCCTTTCACCCATAGACGTTAAACAGAAGTATGGCTAACATCTGCTGGTGCCAAGCAGATGACACAATAATTCTCCTCAGCATTGGTCCAGTAAGCATCTACTGCAAAGCCGCTACTTTCCGCTAGGCGGCGCAGCTGTCTCAGGTTAAACTTGCAGCTGGTGTTTGGACCCTCGTAGAAATAAATCTTCTCACCGTCGTCAAAGTCAATGTCGAGGCCGAGTGTTCCTGGACAAGAGAAAAAAATGTTTTTGCAGAAAATAAGGAAGCATTCTACGTTTGTTAGATACTAGTACTTAAGAATGCACTCTGATAACGGTGCAAGATAAGGACATATCCTTCGAAACGTATCGTTCGTGTCTTGGGTTAACTGTGCTTAATTTGAGAGAGAAACACACGGACAAGCCAAGATTGCAAGAAAAATATTGTTGAGTAACTAGAATTTAATTCTATATCTAACAATTTAAAACCCATGACAAAGTACACCCGCCAGAATACTAGTACCTTAGACTATTAGAAATGCTATGAAGTAACATTTTTTAAAGAAAAATACTTGGCATCTCATCTCTTATACAGAGACAAGAGTTTTCCGCAGAACAAAATCTGAGAAAAGTGGCAGATATATGGCAAGAGAGAGACGACTTGGATGGTCAGGACATGTCCTGCGAATGGGAGAGAAAAAAAAAACAGCGGAGACGAATCTTGACTGGAAGACACTCGATGGAAGAAGCAGATGAAGGCCAAGATTGACGTTGAAAGGAAATGTAGAGAAATACCTTGAACTTGAAGCCACTGAAAAGTCCTGGCACAAAGCAAAGAAACAGAGCACTGAGCTGAAAGCCACGGTGCTAAGGTGCGAAATTAAGGTAATGTAACATTTTGCTAAGCTAAGGGCAAAACCCGCCGTACGTGCAAATACGTGCTGTCTACGTGCCAAAACGTGGACAATCTTGTGGGATCTGTAAGTGTAAGTACCGCCTCTGTACGAACTCGTAGGGAATCCAACGTATTTTGGAGCACGCAGACACGCTGTAGAACGTTATGTGTAGGCAAAACTTTGTGTGCCATCGGGCTGCGAATTCGTCCCGCGTACGTACCAGTACGGGCGATGCGCCTGCCCTGTACAGCCTGAACGTTTTCATAGATATGTGGCAGACTTGGCCTCCCAAAAAACTTACGGACAAATTGCACGTACGGCGGGTTATGCCCTTAGCTTTACCGACTTTGTTCTGAAGGACACTCACTTAAATGCACCCGCTGTCTGCCGGAACTGCTGAGAGACAAAGCGACGTAGCTCGGCGTGTCTCCGTCCGGAGGGTTCTCCACAAGTTCAAAACTGAAGTCAAACTTCTCAACGTCCATGTTTCCGTCAAAGTCCTGTTATAGGTTGGATAGGAGAAGCAAATAGATAGAAAACAAAAGTCGCTGTATAGATTAGTTATCTAAAATGGTTGAGCTTAATTTTTTATAAGTTACACATTTCTCTCGCTGTCAATGAACACATGTGCATCTATAGGACTGTTACCGTCTCTAGATAGATATCATGATGCCTGTAATGCGCTCGTACTTTTGGTGGTCATCTTCTTTCGTGGTTAGAGGGAAAAATCTTGATTCTTGCAGTGTTTTCAATTCGAACTTTGCAGTAACGTTACAGTAGGATCATACAAATATTTTTTTTCTATTTTGCTTTTGGACACACGAGGACAATGTGGCACTGCACTCAAGTTCTTGTAACTTATATTAACAGTGCTACATACACGGTACAGACAGAAGGTAAAGGTAGTCTTTTACCTCCCCGACCGAAGCCAGGTACCCATTTTTTACACCTGGGTGAAGTGAGGAAGGTCGTGCAAAGTGCCTTTCCCAAGGGCACAACGTCGGGGGCATGGTGGGGATCGAACTCAGAACCTATAGATTCCGAGCCAAACGCTCTACCAGTTACGCCACGCCCAACACCACTACGCCACGCCCGACGCCCGATGCTACAAATATTTGTGGCATCGTGAATTTGTGGAAGAGACGTCATCGCAAAAATAAAACCACCGCGAAAGTTAGGAGAGTTACAGTACCTTGTTAAGACGAGAGATGAGGTTGTCTCGCCAGATCGGTGCCCACTGGTCCCCGTACGCCTGAGACAAGGCCTCTCGGTCAGCGTCCATGTCCACACCGATGACAAGCCGGTCTCCCTCTGTTCAAACAGTAGTGAGGATTAGGGGAGGGTACCGGTACAGAAAATTCAGGTCCAGGTACGGTCCAGGTCCAGAGAATCAGGTCCAGGTCCGGACCTGGACCTACATGTAATTGTTTGAGAAAGGGAAATACTCAAAACAACGGGTCCATTTCGATACAAAGGAATCTGTTTAATGGAGTATCCTATCTTCACGTAAACTGCCTCTTTCTGACCATGTTTGACTGGAGAAACTTGATAAAAATGACTATCAACTCTCCTCTATTTTGCTCTTGCTTTTTTCTTGGACCAAAAAAGCCTCAAGACACGCGAGCGCCTGCCGCCGTAGTGTCGGTATAATTTTCTAATCGGTCCAACATCAAGTTCACTGATTTTTTTCAGGTCCGGTTTTTCCGGACCGGTCCAAAAAGAAAAACCTGTTTTGTACCGATACACTGTACCGGTATCCATCCCTAGTAGGGATCGAACGGGTAAGGTCTTAGATAGGGTCGGTAGGTAGTCTAAGGGATTCTCTATTTTTAGATTTCCGCCAATGTGATCCAGAAAATACATTTTAACTGTAAAAATGAAGTGCGCCATTTGTTTTCAACATTGAATCGTTACTATATACAGATATATACGCACTGTAGAAGCACAGATGTATGGAAAAACTGAACAAAGAGGACAATGTTTACTACACGGTCAATGTCCAAGTCTGTCCAAGTCTGTCCCTGTATTCTGTGTGAAATACAGATCTGTTTAGATTTCATCACTCAGACGTCAGATCGATAATTTTATGTCCTTGGCAGCGTCCAACCAAAAGGCGGTATCTCACTGCACTTGGGGAACCGGTGCGGCACTAAGGGATTCAAAGATACTCAACGAATTTCAGAGATAAAGAACGAATTTTCTTACGTATTGTGTATATTGTTGTCATACAATATATGAATTATAAAAAAAAAATCGGCGAAAATAACACAACAGTGCCACACTGGTGCCCCAAGTGCAGTGAGATAACATTTAAAGAAAGGCTGTGGCCTTCACTTGGGTCGGCCGGGTACGTAACAGGAAACACAACACTCTTTTTTCCCTAGTCCTAATTTTTCAAGGATTACAAACTGTACATATCAAGAATAGAATGAGTGATGGAAACCAAGAGATAAAGAAATCCTTATATTGTGTTCCCATGGACCAACACAATAGGAATCCCTTCTCTTGTATTCGTTTCAATGATCCATATTTCAGTAGTACTTTCACATTTTCACAACAATGTACCTGTGACTATTTTTGAACCACCTACATCAGCTACACATAGCGTTGAGGATCAGAAATCTAGTCAGCAGCTCTGATTAAGATGTCTGACAGACATCGAAACGTTAGCAGGTGAGAATAACTGGTTGAATACTTACCTGGTGAAATTATTTCGGGTCTACAATGGACATTATTGGACAGTGCACATTATTGGAAGGCGGAGCCCATCCCTCTCCTTCCACCACACTCTCCCTTTACTTCCCACCCAAAATCAGGTCCACATTTTAGGCTAACGTCACATTTTAAACCGGGGGCCTGTCGGGCTGTTGTGGAAATAAAATCACAAATCT
>NC_049982.1:32710513-32712832 GCF_000003815.2 Branchiostoma floridae
ACTCAAATTATGTCCATGAATCTTATGTTGACATCTTGGGTATTTTTATGTCTTTAATATCATATTTTTCGTTTCTGAAAGCTGCCCGGCCGGGCCCCTTTGTTGAAATGTGACCAAAGCCTAACGTAGGCCTTACACCTGGGTGGAGTGAAAAAAAGTCGCCCGAAGTGCCTATCCCAAGGAAAACGTTTAGGCCACACCAATTTAATTTCTTGCTTCTCGTTTTTTTTTTCAGAAAAATATTGGGGCGGGCGGTCAAAAAAAAAGTTGCAAGAAGTCTGGGGTGAACTTATATAACACAAAGGTAAGTAGTCAAGTTTTCAGCTTTTCATGGCATGATTTATCCAATGAATCTCTAACTTTGATTTAATACCACTGTTCTGATCATGTGACTACAAAGAAGGTCTCTGATTGGTTCATCAGCAGTATGTGCCCCTGGAATGTTTTTTTTTAATACAGTTCTGCTATAGAACCTATATTATTGTTCTAGGGACTGATTTTTTTCCAAATCGGAAAAGATGGGTCGGGAAGCAACAAATTAAATTGATGTGGCCTTAGCCAGGAATCAAACCCGTAACCTCTCGATCTCGCCTAGACACACACTCGATGTGCACTACATACCACTGAGCTGTGCCCGGATCTCTTGCAGCATCTTCACCTGGTGATGGATGGAGACGTTACTGAAGCTGTTCCCCAGCCACAGCAGCAACCTGGTATTTAGAACGGTTAGATGGTCTATTTCAAATTTCTGTACAATTTAGTTACTACCAAGCAGCGAAGAGTCATATTCTGTATAAACTGACTGACAGTAGTAGTAGTAGTAATAGTAGTAGGCCATGGCGCAATTTGCGAAGATGACAGAAGAGTTTCGGGAGCTATAATACGCGTACGGCTGTATACCAGGCTAGGACAAAACATCGCTATCAAAGCATTACTTTATAAAACAGATAGGTGGCGCTAAAAATAGGTTCGGGTACACATGCATACGTAAGTATAAAACATGATATTGAACTAAAAAGTAACATCGATCGATACCTGTTCTCCTCCCGGGCGGCAACATTCTGCACCCCGTCCATGTACATACCACCGAAGGGTTCTACGGTCAGGCCCGGGTAGTCTGTCTCCAACTGCCGGCCGCAATTCTCGATAAACTCTATGTGAAAAATACAGGCCGAGCATATTAATTTAATAAGTTTATTATGGAGATTTTCCACATTCGCGGTGAAGGGTTGGCAAAACATGTGATTATCCCTTTTTAAAGGTGCACTCTCACCGCGTCACTGCGGGGTTCGTTCACTGCGTTACTGTTTTGTTATTTTCTCCGATTTTTTTTAATAATTTAGATATCGCGTAATACGCAAAAGTATGACTTTAATAGAAGACGACAAAACACACAAAAAGTAAGAAAATCATTCTTTATCTCTGAAATTCGTTTTCAAACCCCGCAGTGACGCAAGCGTGACGCAAGTGCAGTGAGAGTGCACCTTAAGCAGGGAAGACTTCTACACTATTCCATCAGCCATCTATCGATCAATCAATTAATCTTTGCTGCGCAATTTGTAACAATGTCTGGCAAGTTCTAACGTTAGAGCAGTACTAACAAAAATCTACGCAATAGCTAACAACAGTTACAAAGAGTAATATACCTATAGACAATCACTATGATACTCTATTTGTGGTCAGCATAACTCTAGAATTTCTGGATGGATAATACTATTTGGTATGTGGGTAGGGGTTGGAAAGACAAAGGTCAGGGTTGATTTTGAGCCCCTGGTGTGTGACCTTGGTACTGCAGTAGAACTTTTTTTTGCATTTTTTGACCTGGACATACTATGGTCGGTCGGGTAGTCGGAAAAACATAAGTCCGTACCCTTCGCCATGTCCACTGGAACAAACGTGAGGCGCCCGTGCCGCTGCCGCATAGCCTCGATAACCAGGCGGGTTTTGGAGGACGCTCCGCTGCCGAGGTCCACAAGAACGGCCGGGGACGAGACTTTACTGGCGATGTCGTCTGCGTGGGTCTGAAGTATACTGTACTCGTGCTGCCAGACTTTGTAGGTCTTAGATTTCTGTATCAGTCTGAAGAAATGAAACAGATACGAGGGTGGTTCTTGAAAGTAATGCTATTGGTTTCATAACAGGCCCATTTTTTCATCGAATGACTTGGAATTTGGTAAAAAGAGGTAAAGACATATATCCTCTTGATATTGAAACATCTCAATTTGTTTTTCAGATTTTTAACACCAATAACAATAACAATGTGCAGGTTCAGTTTCTCTAGCTAGTGAGTCGGGTAACTCGTCCATTAATTCACCCGTA
>NC_049982.1:32712932-32717655 GCF_000003815.2 Branchiostoma floridae
TGTTTGTGTGTGTGTGTGTGTGTTTGCGCGCGCGCGTGTGTGTGAGTGTGTGTGTGTGTGAGTGTGTATGAGTGTGTGTGTGTGTAAGCGCGCGCGCACGTGTGTGTGTGAGTGTATGTGTGTGTGTGTAAGCGCGCGCGCGTGTGTGAGTGTGAGTGTGTGTGTGTGTGTGATCCATACTCACTCCTCACACAGCTCCGACCCGCGTGTATCGTACACGTACCACTGCGGCACGTATCTGCGCGGTGACGTCAGGCTCGTCACAACCGACATCAGCTCATCGGGTACGTCATTATGGCTGATGACATCGCCACTCTCAGTGGTGACGTCACTGGCTTGGCCACTCATCATGGTCACCGTTTGTTTGGGCAAGCTTGATAGAAATTAAAGAAACCACTGATTGCCATCATTTTAGGCATGCAGGTACCTTAGGCAAAGATGTTCATAATGATATACATTTTATACAAAGGAGGACTTAATTTGCATACTTGATGAGGAAATTGTATTATTCCATTGTTTTCAATAACTGGACTTCAGTAGATGCAACACAAGTTAAGATAGGTGAAACATAAGCAGATACCAATTATGCAAATGAGAAGCTCATTTGGATAGTATATACAAAAATAGCAAATCTAATGATGGTAATTCTATACTTGTGACATGTATACGTTAGTCAATGATGAACATGCACACATTATTTCATGGACGTATGAGGTCCCCGAACTAGTTACAGGATTTTTTTTGTCGGTAGGGATCGATTTTTCTTGAATCGTCTTCATTCTGCCAACGGGTTGACTTAGTTGACTTCTGGATAGCTAGCTATAGAGTCAGACAATCTACTCGTGCATTATCTAATATGTGACGAAAAACTCATTCTTCATTACAAAAAGGATAGTTAGAGTTAGACAACTAACAGTGAGTGTGATTATCAAGCTAAGACAACTTCTTTTTATATAGTTATCTTTCCGGTTATCCGACCGACCCTAGCAGGTATCTGGTCTTTTTGTAGGTCAGCTGCTGGCAAGGATCATAAAGATTTTTTAAAATCTAATATCAGATTTAAAACAGACTTCCATGTATTTAACATTGTACACGGCAGTGAACATGTCAAGTGGACATTTTGTATCTATCTCCATGTAAATAAAGCCGAAAATAACAGGAAACACAATAGTTGTTTTTACTAGAAGAAATCATTTAGTCTCCAGTGCTGAATGTTCGTCAGCTTTTGATTTCCAGTGCTGAAGATGGCTTTAGCACTCGGTTTCCAGTGCTGACGCCGGCTATTCCAGTACTGAGAGCGCCTCAGCACTAAGGGTCCAGTGCTGACAAACATTCAGCACTGGGAATCCAGTGCTGAACCCATCTTTAGCACTGGAACCGTAGTGCTGAAAAAGGAGAGCAAGGTTTTTGTAGTTTTGCGTGGTAAAGATAGTCCATGGCCTTTCAGAGGCCATATAGGTAGTGTTGTTATGCACTGTGTCTCGGGCACAGTCTCGGGGTGGGGGATGCCTCTCCTCCTAAACACCTATACTATACACCACCCCCCTCCCACCCCGCGACACCTACACCCACCCGAACGAAGTCAGATATCCATTTTTTACATCTGGATGGAGTGTATACGTAGAAAGTCGTGTAAAATGGCTTTTTAATGACACAATGTCTAGCCAGAATGTAAGGATTCTAACATGTCACCTCAAGATCTCGTTTCCATTAGTTTAGCCACTTGGCCATTCGACACCGATTGTCACAAAGACTAGGATTCACGAACAAAATAATTACTAGATATTGAAACGTACGCGTACGAGCAGTACGATCTAACGAAATGTTGTAATCTTGCGTGTACCTTGGATTACGTCGTGGTCTCAGTCGTCGTAGGTCGGTTTCCGATTTTGATGTAGAGTTTTCAAGCAGGCTGTGACAGAACCAAACAACCAACCGCCACCAACCTTCTTCGTGACTATTACAAAACTGCCCCAGGCTAGGTTAGCGAATGTGGTCAACTTTCCTATGGCTATGGATCTTCCTGAAGAGGAACTGAGGTATAAATGTATCCCTGGTTTTGTTGCCACTTGAACCGAAGAGCTGGCCTGTTTTTGCCCTGGAGATAGTCTGCTTTCAAGTCTTAGTAGGTAACGTTATGTGCTTTCTTTGTTGAGAAATAGCTCGATTGTATACGGCGTCATGCATGACGAGCAAAGCCCACAGGCAAGTGTTTGTTTTGTGTACCGGATGTCTCATGAGAAATATCAAGTGAACAAGATAGAAAACACCTTTTAACTCACCATTTTAACCAAAGTCATGCAGTGAAACGGACGATGTTTTAACGCCGGCATGCATCACCAGTTTGTTATAATGATGGCTATTGTGTTGGTAATGCTACTCTCCCAGCTGACTCCGGCTTGTTTGGGAACTCTTTTTAGGCGTTTTGATAGCGCTTCCATTTTGTCTCATTTTTTTCTGTGCACTGCTAGTTTGGCTTAACCCTATCCAGACCGGGCTTCTTTGGTCATCCCTGGACGGGGGGGTGGGGGGTTGGGGTGGTGGTGGCTTTTGAGGCCCTCCACTTCTAACTCCTATAACTCTATCACGACGTGCCTTAGGGCCACCATATTTTTAGGACATGATGTCGACATAATATCTGACAAGTCTTTGACGTTTGACATTACGTTAACGTAAGATGACGTAATTATGACGTCATCAATTTGATTATATTGGCCGGACCCATGAAAAAAGGCTATTCTCAGACAAATTCAAGTTATGCTACGAAAATGTAACAAGTGCAGGTAACAGAATAATAATATTTATTACGACTTGCGTTGCCAATAGCAACATCAATGACGTCAAAATGATGCACATCTAAGATATGAGTTGGGCTCCGCCATATTATATCCACCACCTTGAATTTTTAAAAATACTTTTTTTTTGCAACAAATTAATTCATTCATTTAGATGGTTTTTGATGAAAAAATACCAGGTAGTTACAAATTTTAAGGGATAATTAGCTTCTTATTCTTCGGTCCATTCGGTCCGCCATCTTGGATTTTGGGCTGATGACGTCATCAAATTAGGATAATTTATGCATATATAATTATGAAAGATATGCTAAATAATATAAGATTTTATTTATGTAACAAAATAGCAGTAATATAGCAAATAAATGTGAAAAATACTTTGTTTGAACCAGAAATAGTGATTTTTGGCAAAACTGCCTGTCAACAAACCGTTGCCATGGCAACACGAAAAAATGGAAAATTTGTCAATCTTCGTAAAATTGTTGCCAACAATATTCTCGGAAAACTCACCAAATTTGGTGGCTCTAGCGTAAGCCGTTCTGGCGTTATAGGACATCGAAGTTGGCGCAGGCCTCAAAAGCCACCCCCCCGGTCTGAATAGGGTTAAGAAATGGCTACGTCCAGAAGGGGCCTAACGTCTGTTTTGATTTGACTATTGTATTGAAATCCTTGCAGTAGCTTAGCAATGTATGCAAGTGTTCTAAAACTATTGCATTTGTTGTTATCTGTATAAAATGGGTCTATATGTCAAATAAAGTTCTAAATTCATTCGTTCGTTTATTCATCCATCTATCGACTGACGAGGCAGTCCCAACTTACAGCATTGGCTGTCTGCCTCAAGAGCTATCTACCACTTAAAATGTCACGATCTCAGCATATGTCCAGAACGCGAGATGCAAAAAAAAAACGGAAGTTGCACTGCAGTACATTAAAAGCAGCTAGGGTACCCGACCTCTGGTTTTCTTACCCCTACCCACCAAATGTCACCCGGATCCATTCAAGGCTTATTGAGTTATGATGTTTACAGAAGGATACACACACGCACGTACGCACGCACGTACGTACGCGCACACACACACACAAATACGTCAAATACGTGCGCAGGGGTGACGAAAGATTATGTAGTCTCTTGAGATTTTTGCTCCGGCGCCATTCGTTCACTTTTTACGAATATTTTTCATATTTAACTGCTTTGTATCCCTTCTAATACCACATATCACGCCCAAAGTAGCAGCAGAAGAAATGCATGTTGCCGCTGTATTTTGTATATGAGGAACCGTAGAAGCGCAGAGAGACACCGTAGCCTCCTCCGAACCCATATCCACCGTAGCAGATCCGTAGCCACCCGCTGCGCATCCGTGTCCACCCGCTTCGGATCCGTGTCCACCCGCTCCGGATCGGTGGCCCCCTCCGGATCCGTAGCCCCCTCCGGATCCATATCCACTGTAGCCCCCCGCTCCGGATCCGTTGCCCCCCGCTCCGGATCCGTTGCCCTAACCCTAACCCTAGCGAGACCGAGACTAGGCCATTCTCCGTGAGCAAGATGGACTGTCAGCCGTCGAAAACTTGAAGTATGTAGCTTACCTTTAAAAACTGTCATTGCTTGAAGAAAATTTGGAGTAACTAAATTCATGCGCGACTGATAAACCTCTGCAACGAAGATCTTTTAATTGTATTTATGTTATCTGTCCATACATAAATTCTATATACATGGTTCCTAGTTTGTTTCATGTTTAATGGCCTTGCCGATTATTATATTAATATCATAGTATGTAATGCATTGTAACTTTCATCTTGTGGTATACATATTGTATGTTTTTTTTTAAATAAACATATCAATCAAGAATGCGGGTAAAGGATGGAGAATATAAGCCGATCACTGTTTATAACGTTGTTTTATTTGTAACATTACCAAAATGCATGTTGTGTCG
>NC_049982.1:32717755-32724349 GCF_000003815.2 Branchiostoma floridae
CTCCTCCGAACCCATATCCACCGTAGCAGATCCGTAGCCACCCGCTGCGCATCCGTGTCCACCCGCTTCGGATCCGTGTCCACCCGCTCCGGATCGGTGGCCCCCTCCGGATCCGTAGCCCCCTCCGGATCCATATCCACTGTAGCCCCCCGCTCCGGATCCGTTGCCCCCCGCTCCGGATCCGTTGCCCTAACCCTAACCCTAGCGAGACCGAGACTAGGCCATTCTCCGTGAGCAAGATGGACTGTCAGCCGTCGAAAACTTGAAGTATGTAGCTTACCTTTAAAAACTGTCATTGCTTGAAGAAAATTTGGAGTAACTAAATTCATGCGCGACTGATAAACCTCTGCAACGAAGATCTTTTAATTGTATTTATGTTATCTGTCCATACATAAATTCTATATACATGGTTCCTAGTTTGTTTCATGTTTAATGGCCTTGCCGATTATTATATTAATATCATAGTATGTAATGCATTGTAACTTTCATCTTGTGGTATACATATTGTATGTTTTTTTTTAAATAAACATATCAATCAAGAATGC
Source organism: Branchiostoma floridae (assembly GCF_000003815.2). Lineage (NCBI taxonomy): Eukaryota > Metazoa > Chordata > Leptocardii > Amphioxiformes > Branchiostomatidae > Branchiostoma > Branchiostoma floridae. The sequence continues at coordinate 32,718,301 of NC_049982.1, forward strand.
GGGTAAAGGATGGAGAATATAAGCCGATCACTGTTTATAACGTTGTTTTATTTGTAACATTACCAAAATGCATGTTGTGTCGTTATTGTTGTTATCATAGAAAATAGAAAATGCCGAGATTGGGTCGATGACCCGCCTTGATGTTTATACTCGTATGATACCCATTATTCCTGGTAGCTTGCATTATCACCAAATAAAAGCCGTGAGTGAAGGAACATGCTGGTCGTTAATGTTATAATAACATAGCCTAATGTAAACTGACTCATTTAAGACATACAGAAACATGCAGAACAGATCATTTACTACTGTAACTATAGTTGGTAATACATATTCGATTGTTAATAAGGAACACAGTTGATAATACTTTTGTCGATTTTTACAAAACAAAATTACATATAGTTTTTATTTAACTATAGAAAGTACATGTTTTACACAATGTACATCTTTTTTGTTTTCGCTTTAGTATGAGGAAAGTCTCTGTTTTTCTTCCCCACGTTTCAACCCCCTTGCCATTAGCCCGCCAATGCCATTATGGTGATTTTATTGAATGTTTTTCCACCTTCTGACAAAAACTGTATATTTTTGCCTCGCGTGCTAAGGTATGAAGTCAAAAGGGCCCGAAATTTGGTATTATAGTGCATGAAATATCTACTAGAAGGACCACGTTATCATTTTTGGCTAAGCATTGGAGAAAAATCACATGGACATTAAATTAGAGAGGAATGATAATAAGATAAGTCTAGGGTGTTTTTTTAATACCGCGATAGCTGACATAATTTTGTGAACATGTTTGCCATAAAGGAACTTTCTAGAAGGTTTCATACTCTATGCTCATTGCCCAAAATGTTGAAGAAGACAAAAGGTATTATATGATTCAAGTGGCTAGTCTTGTAAACGTATGTTCTCTAGTCTCCATATCTGGTTGTCTTGTCCGTTGCACGTCGCCAAGGTGACCCCATATGGCGTTCCCTCCAGACAATAATGTGTGTAGAGATGCAACAACGTCTTCTCCTGTGGAACGGTAAAAAATGGATGGCATCAATACTACGTCACTCCCTGATATGATGCTACCTTGGCCAAACCCTAATGCAGTAACCATGACATGCTTTCCCTTTGAGGCAATCAATATGTAAAGGTATTTATTTAAAATAAATGCTGACGATACAATCGTTATTTAAACCAAGGGTTCTAATAGTTAGTTTGTGTAAAAATTAATTCTCTGACAACAAACTCACGACGTTCACTTTTGTCATGCAGCCTCGTTAGCAAACTCCCGACTCGGAGTGTAATTATCACCATGCGAATAGAAATTATTTATCTCATATCTTCTTCAATGCGAAAAAGAAGATATTTTGTTTGGTATTCAATGATACAATGAAGGGCACGCACACATACATCTGTTCTGGTGTTCTTAGAAGATGCCATCCATGTATTCAGATCAAAGTCGCATTGATGCAGATATAATGTTATATATTGATCTAAGCCTTGTCATCTTAATTCATTCCTACCTGCGTGTACAACCAAAGCTGGTCTTGGACAACCTTACTCGGACCTGTGCAGTGTGTAGTAATGACATCTAGCGAACCCATACCACAGTGCAGACAGAGGTCCCAGTTTCGACCAATAGGAGTTCGCAGCTCGTGATCTCTTGTATATTCAAAGTACTGGGACAGAAGAATGAACGAGTGGTTAATAGTTCCCTCTTAAAAAAGGCGGTAATAACAATCATTACAAATGTACCAATTGAATTGCAATGTGATAGAGTTTCGTTTGTCTACCTGGTTACCGCCGTGCCCATGACAATAGTAGAGACTTGTTTTCACTCCAGCCAAGCCGTTTGGGTTAGTGGCGTCGAGACACAAACCTGTCGACATATGTAATACCTAGACAAGCAAAAAAAACGTATTCAAACGAGACAACTCAATTTTCACATGTATAATCTATTAGAATTGTGAGCTGTGTCTAAAAATTGATACACATGAGCAGCATTTTTATCTACATGTACCTATAAAATTACACGAGGTTTAAATGTAGGTGGTCAAAGAAATCGTGCATATAAGTCAAATATCATGCCAAAATACAGATATAGAACAAGCACCTGACCATAAGCTCTTGGTACTAGGTCTGGAACGTAGAGTTCCGGATACACATTCCTTAGATACCACGTGAAGTTCCGGCAACCGAGGACGTGACGCAATTTCCGTTTCTGTGACAGGTCACCTGGTGACATCTAACGGAGCAAGGGATGTAGATCATGTTTAAGATTAAGCTAGAATCCACACACACACACACACACACATATACAGACACACACACACACACACACAAACACACACACACATATACAGACACACACACACAAACACACACACACATATACAGACACTCACACGCACAAACACACACACAGACACACACACACACACACACACACACACACACACACACACACAGTGACACAGAAAGAGAGAGAGAGAGAGAGAGAGAATACCAGTGACAGGCGTTTGTACTTGTGATTAAGTAGTGTTTAGCATCAGGGACATATAAGTAAGTTGGTGCTGAAACGTACATGGTTTAGCTGCCTTATGTTAGGTGTATTTCAAGTTAGATGTTTACCTACTCATAGATGCCATGTCATGATCAGGACAAGCCACCCACCGTTTTCGTCAATTTTTGCCTCCTGTAGTAGATGTCCTTATACTGGTCCATCCAAACTTCCACAACGCGCATAGTGTTCTTGATAACAACATTGACCCCTTCTGGTACGGTATAATTGTAAGGCACGCTGCCTCGGAACACGTGGCCGACATGTGAACAGGGCAGGATCTCAAGGCTGCCACCACACTGCCAAACCTGCAAAAGACGTGGCTGACATGTGAAAGGGGAGGATCTCCAGTCTGCCACCACACCGCAAAACCAACAGAACACATGACTAACATGTGAACAGGGTATGATCTCCAGGCTGCCACCACACTGCCAAACCTACAGAACACGTGACTGACATGAGAACACGGTAGGATACCCAGGCTGCCACCACTGCCAAACCTACAGAACACGTGGCCGAAATGTGAACCGGGTATAATCTCCGGACTTCCACCATACCACTAGACCTACAGAACACGGGACTGACATGAGAACACGGTAGGATCTCCAGGCTACCACAACACTGCCAAACCTACAGTAAACGTGACTAACATGTGAACAGGACAGGATCTTCGGGCTGCCACCACACTGCCAAACCTACAGAACACGTGACTGACATGAGGACACGGCAGGATCTCCAGGCTACCACCACACTGCCAAACCTACAGAACACGTGACTGACATGTGAACAGGGTATGATCTCCAGGCTGTCACCACACTGCCAAACCTACAGAACACGTGGCCGACATGTGAACAGGGTATGATCTCCAGGCTGCCAGCACACTGCCAAACCTACAGAACACGTGACTGACATGTGTTGAGCAGGATCTCCGGGCTGCCACCACACTGCCAAGCATACAGAACACGTAACTGACATGTGAACAGGGGAGGATCTCCGGGCTGTCACCACACTGCCAAACCTAAAGAACACGTGACAGTCATGTGAACATGCTGCCACGTGCACCAGACTGCCAGATCAAGAAAAGCACGTGACCAATATGCAATCAGGGCCGTTGATCATGTCATGGAGATCTAAACAAATGTCATACCTCTAGAGCTCGGGAAAGTTGTAAATTATAAACAAGATCAAACTTTTCTTTATGTATTACAACTATAAGTATTAGAGTGTAGAGAAACAAACTAACCTTGAATGATAGATCCAGGTTTTCGCCTCCCCATATCTCCATGTTTGTGTCGTACGTTCGGATGTGTTCGAAATACTCCTTGTGAATAGAAAATATTCCACCTGCTATTGTTGGTGTCCTTTGAGGAAAGAAACACAATTGGACGGAAATGAAAAGAAAGATATTTACATTATACAAAGAATGCAATTGTAGGATATTTTAAAAACGATTTTTCCCCAAATATATACAATAGTTTCTTCTTAGATTATGGGGGTCTTTTCAAAACAATATTGTTATCTTAACTATACATCCATATCATATCTGCCTCCACAAATGTGCAACTTTTCCACTGATATGCTTTATTCTGAATTATTTCCAAACTTTGAACTAGCTGTGTGACGCGAGGCATAAAATGACAAACGTGCTGCAATAACCTAATGGGATCGCTAGGTGACGTTCGCCTATCCCACTCGTATTGAGGCACTTGGCTCCAGCAGAAGTTCATGTTAGTCCAGTAAAACCCTCCTCTGGGCACACCTATAACCAAAAACAGTGAAACATAAAACGTTGATGATATCATACTTTACATTCAATGGGAACTTTACATAGTAATTTTTCGGCACGGTCTTCTATATTAGTACATTATCTTTTGGTTTAAAGCATCTAGTTGCCTCGTGTTTGAAAATTCGAACCTTGTCTCTACACAAAACTGATTAGATATGGATTTAAGATTAGCATGTAAACCTAAGACTACGAAAGTTCACCGGATTATTTACAAACACTTGTACTTATCTAAACGTCTAGGTCAAATTGATCATCTAAAATCTTCTTCTGAGATAAAATTATACCGAACATTTTCTCTGTACGTGTACGACTCTGGGAAAAACCAACCTTCTGTGACGTAAAAGTTATATTTGAAAGTGTTCAGGTCAATATAGTCTAAAACAGGGGAGACCACGATTGTACGGTCATGCGCAATACGCTCCAATAACGGCTCCATCCATCCCGGCATGCACTCGCAATGGGAATCCAGGAAGGTTAGGACCTGGAATAATAACGTCAAAAAAACTAAATTAAACTCACGAACACCCTCGGTCAAGGGACCGGTAAGCTGTAAGCGGTACACTTTAGTACAAACCTGTAGTGTTATTTATCTATCTATCTATCTATCTATCTATCTATCTATCTATCTATCTATCTATCTATCTATCTATAGATAGATAGATAGATAGATAGATAGATAGATAGATAGATAGATAGATATAGATAGATATAGATAGATATAGATAGATATAGATAGATAGATATAGATAGATATAGATAGATATAGATAGGTATAGATAGGTATAGATAGGTATAGATAGGTATAGATAGATATAGATAGATATAGATAGATATAGATAGATATAGATAGATATAGATAGATATAGATAGATATAGATAGATATAGATATATAGAGATATATAGATATAGATAGATATAGATAGATATATACATTGCGGTTTCTCAATGTCTCGTATGCACATGGATTAGAAAGTAAAATGAACTAAAATATGAGTAATCAAAAATGGTGTGAGTAGGTTATATAAGTCAGGATATGAAGCTCGTACACTTTAGTACAAACCAAGAGCGTTACGCCATGGGACGGTTTACAAGGTGTGTAAAACAAACTACATGCTTTACTTCTTTATGTCGAAGGTGTGTTCATAAGTCTTTCAAAAGACACAGTTTTCCGTGATATTATTACGCCATCATGATGTAGTGTAGTTCTATTACTCAATTTACATAGAAGATCTATAGCTCGAAACAATGTTATCCAACTTACCTGCCCCTGTGCATGCCGGGCCCCCAGCAGCCTGGCCCTGATGAGTCCCTCTCGCCGTTTCGCTCGCAACAAACGAACCAAAGAACCGATCTGTGATAACTCCGCTTCCAACTCGGACTTTAGATTTCCTGTAAAACACAACAAACGAACCAAATAACCGATCTGTGATAACTCCGCTTCCAACTCGGACTTTAGATTCCCTGTAAAACACAACAAACGAACCAAATAACCGATCTGTGATAACTCCGCTTCCAACTCGGACTTTAGATTCCCTGTAAAACACAACAAACGAACCAAATAACCGATCTGTGATAACTCCGCTTCCAACTCGGACTTTAGATTCCCTGTAAAACACAACAAACGAACCAAATAACCGATCTGTGATAACTCCGCTTCCAACTCGGACTTTAGATTCCCTGTAAAACACAACAAAAACAATCCGAAAAAAAATGATAA
>NC_049982.1:32724449-32735615 GCF_000003815.2 Branchiostoma floridae
AACTCGGCCGAGCTGAATTCTTGATTTGTAAAGGGGGCTGAAGCCAGCTTCACTCCTCTGCCAGCTTTTGATACTATCTAATGCTACCGTAGGATCTGCTTGGAGATTACTGGACATGGGGGTCTGTCAGGAACTGCTGTGAGGCCAGGAAAAGCATATATCTGGTGTGCTGAATTTTTACTTCTCAACGAACCTTCTATCAGATGTCAAGTATTAATCCTTATACAAATATGTACCAAAATTCAGATCAATGTGATCATTACTTGGGGGCCACAATCATTAACGTTAGGTAAGGGAGAACGAAAAAAAACGTGGACAATTGAGCTGCGACCTGAGGTGTGCGGGTCAACTTGTGCTACTGGAAGTCCATTTCTTTTTGCATAAAATAGGAGGAGAATCATTATCAAACATCTCGACATGTCTTTTGTTAATCACAAACAATTTACGGCATGGGGAACTCGACCCACACATGTCTGATCACAGTTCACCCTTGTTTTTTTCTAAAACAACGTATTCCTGGAAAGCAATGACCGCAATGATTTGAAATTTATTAGGATATTGATAAAAGGCTTCCTACTATAAATTTGTGCCTCGAAATCTGAGTTGTGCTTATTATGTATTATCTATTATGAGGCCGATAGCTTATTGATCACCCCTCGTATCTCAGCGGTCTCTCAGCAAGCTCTTAGTGATATACACGAATCTTATAACGACTTCAATGATCATTGGTTAATACCGACAATTCCGAAATTTTTCAACTGTTTCAAAGGTCTTTCGTTGATGTTTTTAATTTGTTTCTACACCACGCTGTTTTAGGAAAGGGCTGTCAACTTGTGATTAAATACGGATGGGAGGCCCCAAATCAAAATATTTCCTTGGAATTTTGACTCAAAACCAATACGAGCCAAAAACAATCAAACTATCTTGAATTATAGGTACAATCAAGCACACACAAACAAAACCGCAACCAATCACCCCGCTGGAGGTCAACTTACTAGTACTTCTTTGAGGTTAGAATACATGTCTAACATACGGTACGAACTAGGGGTGGGTACCGGTAAAGAAAATTCAGGTCCAGGTCCGGTTCAGGTCCAGAGTATCAGGTCCAGGTCCGGACCTAAACCTGGACTTGATTCAGTATGTCAAAACTTGTGAATGGATAATACTCAAAACAATGGTCCATTTCGCTACAAAGAAATTTGTTGTGTGTAGTATTTGACTCTTACTGTCTTTAAAATCCTGCAAAGTTAACTGCCTCTGTACGATTGACTGTAAAAGTTGGCAGAAATCAATAAAGACTCTATTCTACTTTACTCTTGTTAATTTCCTCGACCTGTAGGGACAAAAACGTCTGAATGCCTGATCATATAATCAGTTCATTTTCCTAACGGTCCAACATCCGGTTCAAGGAATTTTTTCAGGTCCGGTTTTTCTGGACCGGTCCAATAAGAAAAACCGGTTTTTGTACCGGTACACCGTACCGGTACCCAGCCCTAGTACGAACTGAATTCGTCCACCAGTAAGATCTCCTGCAGCAGTTCTGCTGGTGTGTTTCAATGAATGTCTAACATACGGTACGAACTGAAGTCGTCCACCAGTAAGATCTCCTGCAGCAGTTCTGCTGGTGTGTTTCAATGAATGTCTAACATACGGTACGAACTGAAGTCGTCCACCAGTAAGATCTCCTGCAGCAGTTCTGCTGGTGTGTTTCAATGAATGTCTAACATACGGTACGAACTGAAGTCGTCCACCAGTAAGATCTCCTGCAGCAGTTCTGCTGGTGTGTTTCAATGAATGTCTAACATACGGTACGAACTGAAGTCATCCACCAGTAAGATCTCCTGCAGCAGTTCTGCTGGTGTGTTTCAATGAATGTCTAACATACGGTACGAACTGAAGTCGTCCACCAGTAAGATCTCCTGCAGCAGTTCTGCTGGTGTGTTTCAATGAATGTCTAACATACGGTACGAACTGAAGTCGTCCACCAGTAAGATCTCCTGCAGCAGTTCTGCTGGTGTGTTTCAATGAATGTCTAACATACGGTACGAACTGAAGTCGTCCACCAGTAAGATCTCCTGCAGCAGTTCTGCTGGTGTGTTTCAATGAATGTCTAACATACGGTACGAACTGAAGTCGTCCACCAGTAAGATCTCCTGCAGCAGTTCTGCTGGTGTGTTTCAATGAATGTCTAACATACGGTACGAACTGAAGTCGTCCACCAGTAAGATCTCCTGCAGCAGTTCTGCTGGTGTGTTTCAATGAATGTCTAACATACGGTACGAATTGAAGTCGTCCACCAGTAAGATCTCCTGCAGCAGTTCTGCTGGTGTGTTTGAATGTCTAACATACGGTACGAACTGAAGTCGTCCACCAGTAAGATCTCCTGCAGCAGTTCTGCTGGTGTGTTTCAATGAATGTCTAACATACGGTACGAACTGAAGTCGTCCACCAGTAAGATCTCCTGCAGCAGTTCCGCTGGTGTGTTCTCCAGTACGCTGTACACCGTGCGGAGAAGGGTGGACAGGGCCTCGTTATGGAACACGATGATGACACTAGTTGACGGCAAAGGCTGGAAGTACGCTTTCTCCCTGCAACTAAAATTTGGTATCAGTGAACCTTGCTGCGTTTGGTATACAATGTTCTAGCCTGGTTACCAAACCCCAGCCCGATCTCAAGTATCTATCGTGCAGGGGTCTGGCAGGATGGCATAGGCCGGGTTCTCAATTTTGCACCTTATAGTGGGCAAAAAACTCCACCAATAGAACAGCAGCAGGATCAGCAGGAGGTACTACACCCCTACCATGATTGGTTAATGACCCCCAACTGTATTTTTTGAATCCATAACAGTGGCCACCAAATACCTGATTCGCTACTGTGATAGCCTACTGACCAACTGTGGTGTGTTGTAGCTGGCTACCTGTGGCGTGAGTGGTCATAAATCCTAGGTTCTCCTCCCTCTGAGCAAGGGCCTTCGAGAACATTTCTACAGCCATCCTGCCAGACCCCAACACAAAAGAAATTTTTGAGGTTGGGGTATGGTATCCAGGCTAACAATGTTCTGCATGTTTAGTCATTTATAACACACACCGCGCAACTGGGATTTATTATTGAAGGATATCTAGTGCTTTGAAGCAGTTAAAACTGTCCATCTGTACTGTACGCTATCATCATTTTGGAAGTATGATATCAATATATTATCGAAAAGATACTTACGATTGATGCCTTAGGTCTTGTAAGGTCCTGTGTACAGAGATCATGTCACTGACGTACTGGTTAAAAGCGTATTTCTCATAACCTTCAGCAACAAGTCTCATTTCTTCGTCTGTCTGAGGTGAGAAGTACACTCCTGTTCCCAGTTTACCCGGGAGGATCCGGTTCACATCATGGGGTCGGGCAAGGGCCGTTGACAAGTTGACAGGTTTTCTCGGAATATCATGCTTAATGAAGAAAAAAATAAGTAGCGTAAATATCTTGGTCGTCATAAAACAATTATTTTACAAATTTGCAAACACTTTCATAATCTTAGGGTATACGCTAAGTTTGTTAACTATGACGTTGAGAAATAGTCGAGGTTTCATAAATTGTGTACATTCTGTACCAACTCCTGTTCGAAATACAAAATCCTATGTTCGGTAAATGCAAAAACCATCGTATCTAGTAAATAGACACTTGATACAATGAACGTGAACAAAGAATGGTAAAGGTGGGGTCACACATGCGTATATATTCAAGTCCGTTTGAGGTGCGTATGGAGCTCTTAGTCTCTACCAGGCTCCACAGGTCGCGGGAAAAATAGTACACATCGGACAATTATAGATATATAACATGCCAGATGTATTAGCTGACCGAGAAGTATGGTTAGCGACCCAGCTAACTCGTCTGACATGTTACCTGTTAACGTTTGTCCAATTTCTATTATTTTTCCAACGACTTGTGAGGCCTGGGGGAGGTAAATACTCCCATGCGCGCCTCATACGGACTTAAATATATACGCAGGTGTGACCCCACCTTAAGGATGAATGTATCCAGTTATATAATGACTAACTTTTTTTAACGAAATGTACAATTATTGCATTTAGAACCTAGCAAATTGATGCTGCATACCATGCACGTGGTACGTGAGTAAAGCATAGCAAAGCACCGTTGTATTTCCTATTTAGATAATAGACACTGGATAAATGGAACGTTACAATTAGACAGCTAAGCTACATACCGTGCATCGCATTTAGTATAGGTATTGGGCAATGTAGAACCTGACTTAATCATAGGAGATTAGCGTACCATTTCTTTGTTCTCCCATTGTTATACAGTGTATAACTGTATTTAATATCAAGCAGATGGGCACTGCATACAATGGTATGTGCCCCTATAACATAGTAAAAGAATATCTTCTTCAGGCAAAAACAGTTAACATATATTGAGATAACTCACCTTTTGATAAGCAAAGCGCACATTTTGATCCATGACTTCACGTGATCTACTGTCGTCCAAAGCCGTCAGCGTAAACACGATAAAAACAAACATCAGCCACAGCACAGACAACATGGTGATGTAGAGAACAAACGGCCTCAACTTTGGCGAACGTTTCTCCATGGTTGTAGTGGGGCCTGCTGTAACTGTTTGTGATATGTTTGTAATGTTGCAACACTGTGTGTTGACGGGAACTCAATCCTCTGTTCCCCCGGGGTGTCTTCTCACAGATCGGCCAGATGGCGCTATTAGGTAACAGCACGGCTGGTGTTTAGATCGATTTTGTATCACCTAATTGTATTTCCCGTGAGAAACGACAAATTTAGACGGACACAGCTGTTTGCATCAAAGTTAATCGCAGTGTACTTGTTTTCGGACATCTACAGATATTTTGACTCTCTTAAGTTTACAAGTCTGTTCTGGTTCTTTGTGTATCAGTGTACATGTGCCTGGACATTTTCCAAACTCATTGTGGAATCGAACGTTAACGCGTTACCAATGTCAAAATATGAACCTCTCACTTACCGCAACAACGTTCAAATCCATCGTTGGGAATCCCCAAAAAGAGACTATTCACGACACAAAAAGAAATAAGATTTCCATTTCACGAAAACAAGCGATAAACTCACAAAAACAAGCGATTAACTTCCCACTTTGGACGGGGAGCTCGGGAGATTTCAAACTGTCCTTCTTCTATCTCTGCCAAGAATGATTCAGCGTTCTAATCTCTGAACGCTGATTGGTTGTTCGAAGAGAACTTCGGTTTAATGCTTAGCCCCTATAACATTGGGCCAAAACAAAATATATCGGCCGTCACGTCCGGCCTAAATTTTTATATAGTACATACATGTGAGTGCGCGCACACACACATACACACACACACACACACACACACACACACACATACACACACACACACACACACACACGAAGCACACTAATTCAAAACATAAACTCAAAATATCAATCCGAAAAAAACGATTAATGAAAGGTCGAGAGAGCCAGTTTAGCGTTCCACAAAGCTGGGACTATTGGCGTACGAGGGGTGATCATAAGTTGTCGGTCTTACCCTGAAATGAATAAGGACAACTTAGATTTCGAAGAATAGATGTTGTTGTGTGTGAGTCAAACCCCCCTACAAATTTGTTAAATGGTAGGGCCCAAGGCGGGGCAGATAGGGAGGACAGCTGGACAGGTAATCTCCAAGCAGATCCTACAATGGCATGAGATAGTACCAAGGAGATAGCCAGCCAGGAGGTGTACATTTGCCATATAGTCGCTCGTAAAATCATTAGCACATGGCCACAGGGAGGGGTAGCAACACCATTGTTGGATAGAAATGCTCCTCCCTGTTTCAGTGGAGGCAGATCCCCGGTAGCAAAACACACTCCTAAGCCAGCTTCACTCCTCTGCCAGCTTTTGATACTATCTAATGCTACCGTAGGATCTGCTTGGAGATTACTGGACAGCGGGGTCTGTCAGGAACTGCTGTGAGGCCAGGAAAAGCATATATCTGGTGTGCTGAATTTTTACTTCTCAACGAACCTTCTATTAGATGTCAAGTATAAATTCTTATATAAACATGTACCAAAATTCAGATCAATGTGATCATTACTTGGGGGCCACAACCATTAACGTTAGGTAAGGGAGAACGAAAAAAAAAAACGTGTACAATTGAGCTGCGACCTGAGGTGTGTGCGAGTCAACTTGTGCTCCTGGAAGTCCATTTCTTTTTGCATAAAATAGGAGGAGAATCATTATCAGACATCTCGACATGTCTTTTGTTAATCACAAACAATTTACGGCATGGGGAACCCGACCCACACATGTCTGATCACAGTTCAGCCTTGTTTTTGGCGACGCCTCAGGGGCGGAGGCATTCTACAGTATTACGATTGCTTTGAAAATATTCCAAAAATTGCACGAATGCATTCCCTAGGGAATTTATTTTGAGGTAGCCTTTGCCTGTTTGGTCTTTTATCGGAACAGAAACGACCTTTGTTTCTTGGTATCTAAAGTCACATGTATCGTTTCGGGTGATTTGCTTCTTTCAGGACAAAAAAAAAAACATTGTCATAATCAATGTTTTAAGTACCTTTTTTGTTTCTGGCAAATGAGAGTTATGTGTTAACATGACAACTCTCTATCCCTCTTTTGGTGTTATTTGAGAGAAATAGGAACGCTATATTAAAGATTTAATGTTTCAAATTCGTTTTTTTCCACCTGTGAACACAATCATATTTTGAATTTACTAGATCTAATTTGAAACAATGGTTATTTTCAAGATGTTTGTACAAAGCAGAAAAGGCCATGACTGTACACATTGAAATTAAGAAACTACTCATTTGCAAGACAACCAATCCACACAATTATCTATACCTTTATTTCATCAACGTACACATCAAACATACTTTTATTACATCTGAAGACACAAATAGATTCACTATATAAAGCTTGCAGAACAGGACATTTTTTTTGCTTTATAACTTTGGATGTTTGTCTATAACGCGAATCTTGGTACTACATTCAAGGAGAAACTCTCTGTTTTGTATTTCTGTCAATCTTGTAACAAGTTGTATGCATGGCTATTAGTACCACAGAACCAGTCCTGGAACTATAGACTGATTGTCAAGATTACATATACATTGGTTCCCGTTTTGCTGAGGTGATAGACTAGTAGGTTGTATTTTAAAGCTGTTGTTGCTGGTCATCTGACTGCCGTCCAAGTTGAGGTCTTTCTTGTGACTGTTGTCGATACTGTCATGTAGAGCTGTAAGAAACAATGTAGAACAGGTTAGTTATAGCTTAACACATGTTGGGAAACCCGATCTCATACTCCCATGAAAACGCTGATAATATGTCAAAATATATGAATCCCTGTGGGTTCTTTAAGATGGTTTAGTTGTCAAATGTCTTTTTTCACATGATACCCAAGCTAATTAATTAACCAGAACCCCCGCATCCAATTATAGGTTCGGTCTGGTTTTCAATACCCCCAATATTGGTGACTGGTCTTCCACTTGAGCCGTAGGGTCTGGTTGAGTCATCCTTCTATCATCATTCTTATGCTGTAACTCCTTGTGAGAAAAAAAGACAGATGTTGAATCACTCCAAACTTTGGTTTTACAGTAGTTTTATGCATTTGCATTCATTTGTTGTCGGGGCATGATTGGAATTAATATTGTGTGACTTCAGTAAAAAGACGTGCCTGCAGCTGTTTGATTTTTTTCAGGCTGCGTTTGTGGAAAGGTAGGGGAGGATTCTCTGTGGATTTTGAAGACAGATGATCGTGCGTGGGCTAACAGAGAACAAAGGATCTTTCTTTCCCCCTTCCTCTTGAAAGGAAGACATTTCCCGTCCCTATAGCTACAGAAAACGTTTTTTCTATCCTCTTGAGTTAGACTTGACACAAATAAATTTGCTGACCCGATAGCTACAGAGAACAAAGGGTTTTTTCTATCCTCTTGAGTTTGATTTGACACAAAGACATTTGCTGACCCGATAGCTACAGAGAACAAAGGTTTTTTTTTCTATCATCTTAAGTTTGACTTGACGCAAAGAAATTTGCTGACCCGATAGCTACAGAGAACAAAGGTTTTTTCTATCCTCTTAAGTTTGACTTGACACAAAGAAATTTGCTGACCCGATAGCTACAGAGAACAAAGGTTTTTCCCATCCTCTTGAGTTTGACATGACACAAAGACATTTCCCGTCCCGATAGCTACAGAGAACAAAGGTTTTTTCTATCCTCTTGAGTTTGACTTGACACAGAAATTTCCCGTACCGATAGCTACAGAGAACAAAGGTTTTTCCCATCCTCTTGAGTTTGACATGACACAAAGACATTTCCCGTCCCGATAGCTACAGAGAACAAAGGTTTTCTCCATCCTCTTGAGTTTGACTTGACACAAAGAAATTTGCTGACCCGATAGCTACAGAGAACAAAGGTTTTTTTTTCTATCCTCTTGAGTTTGACTGGACACAAAGAAATGTGCTGCACCGGTACCAATAGCTACAGAGAACAAAGGTTTTTTTTTTCTATCCTCTTAAGTTTGACTTGACACAAAGAAATTCGCTGCACCGATAGCTACAGAGAACAAAGGTTTTTTCTATCCTCTTGAGTTTGACATGACACAAAGACATTTCCCGTACCGATAGCTACAGAGAACAAAGGTTTTTTCTATCCTCTTAAGTTTGACTTGACACAAAGAAATTTCCCGTACCGACAGCTACAGAGAACAAAGGTTTTTTCTATCCTCTTAAGTTTGACTTGACACAAAGAAATTTGCTGACCCGATAGCTACAGAGAACAAAGGTTTTTTCTATCCTCTTAAGTTTGACATGACACAAAGACATTTCCCGTACCGATAGCTACAGAGAACAAAGGTTTTTTCTATCCTCTTAAGTTTGACATGACACAAATTTAAAGACATTTCCCGTACCGATAGATACAGAGAACAAAGGTTTTTTTCTATCCTCTTAAGTTTGACTTGACACAAAGAAATTTGCTGACCCGATAGCTACAGAGAACAAAGGTTTTTTCTATCCTCTTAAGTTTGACATGACACAAAGACATTTCCCGTACCGACAGCTACAGAGAACAAAGGTTTTTTCTATCCTCTTAAGTTTGACTTGACACAAAGAAATTTGCTGCACCGATAGCTACAGCGAACAAAGGTTTTTTTCTATCCTCTTAAGTTTGACTGGACACAAAGAAATTTGCTGCACCGATAGGTACAGAGAACAAAGGTTTTTCCCATCCTCTTAAGTTTGACTTGACACAAAGACATTTCCCGTCCCGGTAGCTACAGAGAACAAAGGTTTTTCTATCCTCTTAATTTTGACTTGACACAAAGAAATTTGCTGACCCGATAGCTACAGAGAACAAAGGTTTTTCTATCCTCTTAATTTTGACTTGACACAAAGACATTTTCTGACCCGATAGCTACAGAGAACAAAGGTTTTTTTTCTATCCCAATGAGTTTGATTTGACAGAAAGACATTTCGTACAAGAGCTGCGGGAAACTAACTACGATGCGCCCAGGCTAGTTGAGCTGTTTAGAAATATCCATATAATAAAATACTTCGGACGGCCACAGAAAACACATGATCACTCACCTTTTATATATTTTCTCCGTCGGACCTCCGCACGCCTGCCTCTTTGCCTTTCTGCTACCTACTGTACTTCTGAATAAGGAAAAATACAGTGGATAACAGAGGGGCATTTTCCAACACGTCCACTCATCCCCACTCCAGTGTCTTCAATGATGGTCAAAATGATGAGATCTCCAGAATGGTCAGCTGATATCCTGAGAATGTGCTCGATTGGTCGACCGCCGATACATCACGTGGAGGCCCGCCTCTTGTAATTAATCTTTTTTTGTCTCTTGTTCCGCCCCGTTGGAGGGTCTCCGCCTCCTGTTGTGGGATAGTCTCCGACTCCTGGGGGCGGGGCTGTCATAAATCTGCAGCTGTCTAACTCCAGATGGAACGACTAATGTGTTTAGCATTGGCTCTGACGTTCTTCAAGGGGACCCTCTTGACATGTTTTTATTCAGGTGTTCTATCTCAGACACTGAAGGCTTTACCGTACGCAGTCGTCATAGCCGTCACTACCCTGTCGAGTCCTTGCTGACATTGACTTTGCAGACGACATAACCCTTCTCGAAAACTCTATCCACTTCGCACAAATTCTGCTAAACAGTATAAGTGTAGGAGGCATGTCAGGCCATCGTCCCTAATTAAAACCGTTCAAAACAAACTACATGCATCTGAGCCCTTCATCTCCGCGGCAACAAATTGCATTTGACAGGTCTGAAATTGAGCGTGTAGTCGACTGCAAGAATCTGGTTGTTTTTTCTGGTAAAGAGATAGATGCATGTGTAGAGTAAGGGTTGTCTAAGCTTGTAGTTCTTTCATTTTCCTACAAAAATATCACACTGTGAAAAAATATGGAAGCACCTATCAGGAAGCAAACAGAAACCTGTTAAAAACTACTCTACTTTACAATTCTAAGTCATTGGCCTTGGGTGCAGTCATTAGTAAGAAACGGCACCTACACAACAGTGCTACAAATAGTGTACAACGTATAATGAAAACGGTGAAACATCCCAGGTTTACCGCTGATAAACGGCAGCCTCCATGCTCGTTAGTTTACCTATATGTCACTGACACACTTCGCCACTTGCCACTATGTCGTTTATGATCCGGCACGTTCTCAGGAACAGCTCAATCTCAGGACCGGTGTTTATTATCTCAACTCCCTTGTTTGGATCTCTTGACATTGGCATGCTATGGTCTTGATTGATTTCTTTGTGGCAAATAGCTTGTTTCATTATAGTTTGGATGCCGCCATTACAGGGGTACCTAAGTATTCATACGATCCTTACGAAAAACATACGATCCACTACTAAGAAAAATTCGATCCTTAAGCTAATTAAGGGCACAACCCGCCATACGTGCAAATGCGTGCTGTCTACGTGCAAAAACGTGGGCAATCTTTTGGGATACGTAACGTAAGTGGTCAGTACCGCCTCCGTACCAAATCGTACGGAATCCAACGGATTTGGGAGCACGCATACACGCCGTAGCACTTTACGTGCATGCAAAACTTTCTCTGCTATTCGGGCTGCGGATTGACTCCCGTACGAGCCAGTACGGGTGACGCGCGTGCCCTGTACAGCCAATGCGAGTGAG
>NC_049982.1:32735861-32775473 GCF_000003815.2 Branchiostoma floridae
ACGGCGGGTTGTGCCCTTAGCTTTACGGAATTAATACGATCCTTACTAATCTGTCGCCACCACACCGAGCCGTGCTCTGTTGCAGATTAATATCCTTTCCCCAGCTAGCCGAAAGGTACAAAATACACCGATATGTCACCCAATAAGTTAGCACTCGTGCAGGTGGAGGTTTTAGGGCTTAGCAGGGTGGGATAATCCCTATGTCGTCAGAAGAAATGCAAGTTCCGGGGCCACCATGTTGAATTAGTAAGGATCGTATGAATTCCGTAATGATCGTATGATTTCCGTAAGAATCGTATGAGTTCCATAAGGATCGTATGTTTCTTAGTAGTGAATCGTATGAATTCCGTAAGGATCGTTTGTTTCTCGTAAGGATCTTATGAATACTTATGCGCCCCTGCATTAGATCCCTGCCCTGTTCTGATTTGTTTTAATGTGTAAGGAACCACTAATTCCCATGCTATCAATGGTGAAGAGCACTAATTGCAGTGTTATCATTGATGCATTGATGACAACCATTTATTGCCGTGATATCAATGGTGAACATGATAATTGCTATGCTATCATTGGCGGTCGTTCCCCCAGAAATATACATGTAAACTTCACTTGATGGATGTATGCTCTGTTTATAAAATCAAAGGATTTAGCCATTACATCCTACCCTCAACAAGAACCCAAAAGTTCCTATACAACGTCAACTAGATTTTGGTCTGAACTCGTGATCAGGGAAGTACACAATTTCTACTAACCAAGCCTCAGTTCAATGCCTCATTTCCTACTGAATAAACAAGAGTTCGTAGACCTCAGGCCTGCATGAAATGTATTAGATGTCTGTAGACCTATTGTGTATTTTTTTTCCTTTTCGTCCCTGGTTGCGTATTTTTACCGTGTTGGTTGTGCACCATGCAAAAGTCTGAAATTCCATTTTCAGAATGTGTAAGTTTGGGCATGGATGAACATTAATTATTTTGGATTTCTTAAACATGTAACCAACCACAGTACCTTAAAGTTATTGAGACGACTTTTCCTACCTTTTTTGGTCTCAGAGTCAGATGGCCCATGTAGTTGTTCTGTCACATATGATATATTCAGTACTGATATCTTCCTATTTCAATGTACTGACCTAATGCAGCTGCTAAATCTCCTTATTGTACCAATGATATTCATTAAAGATTTATTTCTGGAGTGTTATATCACTTGACACTGGAAGGTTATTTGCATAATTTGAAAAATTATATTTTTACAGTAGTTCCATAGACAATATGAATAGTGGTAGGCCCCATCCAGCAGCATTAGGGTGGTATGATATTTTGTTCAATCCGTCCAACTAAAACCTAAATCTCCTGAAGTACCTAAGCCAAATTTTACAGCAGAATTTAATACTCAAAATGTCCTTGTCAATCCCATTCATAAATGGCAAGCTGCTGGCAACTTTAAAAAGTTCAGAAAGCTGTCGTAGTCAGAGTGAACACCCAGCAAACATCCCCCCAAATCAATGAGCAGCTGCTTAGAGGAGGAAACAATTTCATCATATTTTTGCAGTGACAAAATGCAACAAACGATACCAAATTTAAAACAAAACAAAGCCTCTACCACTTAACCTTGCCCGTACTATAGATTAAGCAGGCCCAGAAATCAAGCAAATATGACTAGCCCCAAACTACAAATTACCTGCATACAATACGGAAATGGCATCCCCAAAGAAACAACAAGAAACAGGAAAAATCATACACATACCTTTGTCTTACACTCAAGCTCTATACATTTCTCCTCCACTTTAGAAAGTTGTATCTTCTGCTGATTGCCAAACAGGGTAAAGGAACTTGTACCAGAACATTAAACCCAGTACTACACAGCTCTCAAAACACCACAAACTCGGACTAAGAAGCAAACTCAAACTGTACCTAACAAATACAGCAACAGATACTAGACTAAGTATATCATCTGGCAGGTCAGATACATTGAAGGTGGCCCAGGCCAGATGATGGTTCTAGGTGTAAACTTAAAGACCTCTCAATCAACCAAAACAGATGATGGTTCTACCCAACCCAACCGTCAGCAACCAAGCAGATATTGGGGGGATGCCCCAACCACACCAAAACAGGGTCAACCTATACAGTATCAAGTTCAAGCACTAGGAGGCCCAAAATCAAACCTCACCACCAGGAAACCACCAACAACTCACGTACCAAATAGCAACACAATGGCACCTTGCGTTCCGGAGATACAGCGCACGCCCCGTGCCCGCACAAAAGGTAACCTAAAATGTCAAGTTCAAGCACCAAGGGCGCCAAAATCAAAATTGAGAATTACTCACCCATCGCCGACACATGTGCCAAATATCATCGCGCCAGCACCAACCGTTCAGAAGATATAACTCCGGAAATACCCCTCCCGGACACAAAATTCGACCTGCCGGGTCAAGTTCAAACGCGGCAAGGCCCAAAGTCAATCCTAGGCAACAGGCAACAACCCCCCATCCATGCACCAAAAATCGTTGCAATCGCGCGTATCGTTCCGGACACACAGCGCCAAAAGTGCCCCCAAAACACCAAAAATGCCACCTGCAATGTCAAGTTCAAACGCCAGGAGGCCCCAAATCAAACCTGAGTGTCAGGCCACCACCCCCAACCAACGTACCAAAAATCGTCGTGCTCGCACCATCCGTTCTCGAGATACAGCGCCCTAAATCCCCAGCTTCCAAATTTTCCCACGCCCGTGAAAACCATACCTGCATACATGCAGGTAAATAGACTACCATCTACCTTGAGTGTACCTCTCATTGCGTATAGAAATAATCACATCATTGCACATCAATATTACTTCTGTGCTGAACAGAAAAGACAAAATCACACACCCATTTTACATACTTCTGTAACAGCTCGGAGAAATGTAATGTGGTATACAACCCATGATGCTTCCCCCACATTTAATTACAAAAGATTAATGACATTCATAAACAACCGTCGCCAGTGTTTTTTTAAACACCATGCTTGTTTACCATGCGGCGCACTGCGCCGTATGGTATTGATATCGGTCTCACGGGGGGGGGGGGGGGGCGAGATCGCTGTCACACCTGTACACCGTACCGGTACCCAGCCCTAGTACGAACTGAAGTCGTCCACCAGTAAGATCTCCTGCAGCAGTTCTGCTGGTGTGTTTCAATGAATGTCTAACATACGGTACGAACTTAAGTTATCCACCAGTAAGATCTCCTGCAGCAGTTCTGCTGGTGTGTTTCAATGAATGTCTAACATACGGTACGAACTTAAGTTATCCACCAGTAAGATCTCCTGCAGCAGTTCTGCTGGTGTGTTTCAATGAATGTCTAACATACGGTACGAACTGAAGTCGTCCACCAGTAAGATCTCCTGCAGCAGTTCTGCTGGTGTGTTCTCCAGTACGCTGTACACCGTGCGGAGAAGGGTGGACAGGGCCTCGTTATGGAACACGATGATGACACTAGTCGACGGCAAAGGCTGGAAGTACGCTTTCTCCCTGCAACTAAAATTTGGTATCAGTGAACCTTGCTGCGTTTGGTATACAATGTTCCGCATGTTTAGTCATTTATAACACACACCGCGCAACTGGGATTTATTCCCTTCGTGAAACGAAGGGTTTGTTTTGAGTGCTGTTTGTGTGTGAGAGGGACGTTTGTCAGCCTGATATCTGGGGAAGGCATGGATGGATTGTTTTGATATTTGGTATGTGGGTAGGGTTAGACATGAGGAAGGAATGGTAGGAATTGCGTTACGGCAGGGCGCTCTAGCGGAGTGTTATTGTACTGCAGCAGAACTTCCGGTTTTGATATTTTTTTTTCGGGACTTTTTTGGGTGATGATTTTTACGTGGTAGGTAGCTGTGTAAATGAATAGTAAGGTGTGGAAGTTTTGGCCACTTAGGGGTTTTGCTGGGGCGGTGAAAGTCATTCTTGTGTTAGGTTTTGAGAAGGAATAATGCAAGCAGGGGTCGATGGATCGGAATGACTGTAGGTATGCAGATAGCTTAGGTAGTGATGTACATAATTGTATGATTGTTATGCAAATTAGGAGGTAATTAGCAGAATGCGATAGGTATGTTTGGAAACCGTTGTATGGTGCGTGTCTGTGTACAGAAAGCTCGCGAACGGCATGACAGATTGCTCTGATATTTGGTATGTGGGTAGTTCTTGAGAAGGAGAAGAAACATACGAGGCATTTTTTCGTTTAGTGGCTTTTGACGGTTTTGCCGGGGATGTTTGTAGTTGGAAAATAGGTCCGGCAGTAAACCAGTGTGGCTATATTTGGGTGTAATGGTGTAACGGTTCTATATTTAGGTGATTACGTCATGCCAGCGTGGGCTGCCGACCCCACAGGAAGTGACCCCCAAGGTCATAGTTGCGACAGACGTTTGTATCGAAGACTACAAGAAAATGGTTTATAGGGATAGTACATTATACACGATGGGGTGTACATGTATCCCATAAGACTTGATAATCTGTAGACCAAGAATAAGGGTAATGATGATATTGTATACAGGGGCGTATATCATACGTTTTAAAAGGGTCTATACACGTAACAGTTACTACCGGTACAATACATTGCTGGACAAAGTTACGTAAAGTTTATGTACGAAGTGGAACAGGGTTAAGTGTTTTTCACAGTAACTTGTAGTCATTGATATGATTGTTTATAGGGACTGTACATTAGACATATGGGATACACAATGTAGTGGACTGCATTGTGAAACAAAGAATGTTACATCATCATTGTTGCAAGCAACAAGTCGGCAATAATGATCTCTACCGCAGGAGTCGTATATTATACGTAAAGGGGGTTGTACAAAAAACTATTATTACTTTGTGGAAAGGTCCATGCAATGTATCAAGTCGTCAATATTTGTTTTATCTCGATAGTCCATTATACACATTGGAAGTATATAACGTACTAAATTGCGGAGCTAGGCAGCAATGTGCATATTTAATATCTATAAATATCTTTTTTTCAGTTACAAATGTAATACATGTACGTTTGACTGTCCTGTTATGAAATGCTGCGGAATAATTAATTGTGCAAACTAGCCCCTGGTTTGCATTGATAGAACTTGATTATAGAAGGCATCCCCCAAGTTATCTAGAGATCAAAAATCACGACGATCCGTCAACCCTTCCCATGTTATTACCCTCCAAAGGGATGATGCAATTGCGCACGCGCGTAAGACTTGGTGTAAATTCCGGGAATCTTTACAAAGGCCACAGCAAGTAAATTTTATGGATGACATCCTCTGCAGACTGCAAAAAAAGTGCGATAGGGTGAAAAAAAACAAGATAGGTGAAAAAAAATAAGACAGCTACATTTTCAAAAATAGGCACCATAAAGTTCTGATGACTGTTGTAAAAAGAATTAAAGGGACAAAACATGGCATCAGAGCCAACAAGGCATTCATTCCTGTTTTTAAGACATGCACTGGTATGGTAAAAGTGACACTAGTGTCGTAGACTGGCATCATCAACAAATTTGGTAAGCACACTCATAGCTTCCATATATCCAATAAATTTTATTTCTACTACAGTCCTGGGTACCTCGCAATTGTCACTTGTACAAGTACAATCATTAGGCTACAACACAACATATTTGCTAATTATGGTACTTTATCGTCATGTTGACGGTCCCTGCAGAAGAAAAAATTCTTTTTTTTCTGAAATCAGGCGAAATTTAATGCACTCGCGGATGTCATCCATAAAATTTACTTGCTGTGGCCCAATCGGACATACTAGTACACTACTCAGTTAGGCTAGTATTTCTCTCTTTGTTAGTTACATGTGTCTTATGTTTGAGTATCTGCTAATATGAAATGAAGTAGGCTTATAAACTGTCCTCATTACCTATGCAAATTAGCCCCTAATTTGTATGATAAAATTTGATTATGTAAGGCATCTCCAGTGGACCTCGCTCACAGTCCATGACAAAAACTATCTGCATTCCAAATACCATGACAATCTGTGAACCAAATTATTCCACCCCAAAGCAACTACATAGGCTCGGAAAAAATCCTGTAGAATTCCGGACAATTTTGCCAATCGGACGTATCATATACTGTTAGGCTAGCCCCTGAGATGTCTATAAAAAAAACACCCTCAAACCACCACACCCTCACCCATTTCACGAAGGTTGAGTTCTACGAACGCTTGTTATTGAAGGATATATCGTGCTTAACTGTCCATTTGTACTGAACGCTATCATCATTTTGGAAGTATGATATCAATATATTATCGAATAGATACTTACGATTGGTGCCTTAGGTCTTGTAAGGTCCTGTGTACAGAGATCATGTCACTGACGTACTGATTAAAAGCGTATTTCTCATAACCTTCAGCAACAAGTCTCATTTCTTCGTCTGTCTGCGGAGCGAAGTACACTCCTGTTCCCAGTTTACCCGGGAGGATCCGGTTCACATCATGGGGTCGGGCAAGGGCCGTTGACAAGTTGACAGGTTTTCTCGGAATATCATGCTTAATGAAGAAAAAAAAATAAGTAGCGTAAATATCTTGGCCGTCATAAAACAATAATTTTAGAAATTTGCAAACACTTTCATAATCTTAGGGTATGAGCTAGGTTTGTTAACTATGACGTGGATAAATGGTCGAGGTTTAATAAATTGTGTAGATTCTGTACCAACTCCTGTTCGAAATACAATATCCTATGTTCGGTAAATGCAAAAACCATCGCATCTAGTAAATAGACACTTGATACAATGAACGTGAACAAAGAATGGTAAGGATGAATGCTAGAGTATTTGTATCTAGCAAAAAGGTATCCACGAAAATTCGAGGTGAGAATAATTTGTGTTGTACTACAGTTGAAAAACTTCAATAAAAAGGTATCCAGTTATATAAATTATAATGATTAACTTTTTTTAACGAAATGTACTATTATTGCATTTAAAACCTAGCAAATTGATGCTGCATACCATGCACGTGGTACGTGAGTAAAGCATAGCAGAGCACCGTTGTATTTCCTATTTAGATAATAGACACTGGATACATGGAACGTTACAATTAGACAGCTAAGCGACGTACCGTGCATCGCATTTAGTATAAGTATTGGGCAATGTAGAACCTGACTTAACCATAGGAGAGAAGCGTACCATTTTTTTGTTCTCCCATTGTTATACAGTGTATAACTATATTTAATATCAAGCAGATGGGTACTGCATACAATGGTATGTGCCTATAATATAGTAAAAGAATATCTTCTTCAGGCAAAAACAGTATCCTATTTGTCCTGTTCGCCATTGATCCTCCGGTATGAAGTGATGCGGAAAACTGCCGTCTGAAGCCTAAAGTTGTCTGTGAGCTAATGCGCCCGCCGTATAGCGGGCGCCCAGCACCGCCCGAAGCGAGAACATGTCGAGGGTTGGGTGGGCGGGTTCGCTTTAGGCCCCAGACGAGGACGGAGGATCTGGCAGCATGCACGTTGTGCTCAGGTGTGCACCTCTATATATACCTGGTAACCGGAAGTGACGTCATCCCTATCGGACCAATGGGCGAACAGAATAAATAGTATCCTATTTGTCCTGTTCGCCATTGATCCTCCGGTATGAAGTGATGCGGAAAACTGCCGTCTTTGCCCCAGCCCTCTTTGGCTGTTATGCTCCTACCTATTGCCGGCATTCAATTGCTTTCACTTCGTCGCCTCCCTACTATAATACTTTCCAAAGGTATCTAGTCGCTCCTTTCCTCTTCCTGAACACTGTTAAAATCACTCCCTATCTTCATCCCGTCTTCCCGTCCTTATCATCACTCTCTCACCTTTCCTCTCCCCTTACCCATCCAATCCCTTTCTTATATCTCTCGACTTGTCCCCCACACTTCATCATGTTCTTCTCTGAACTTCATCAAAACAACGTTTACCCACTCTAATCGGCCGCAGCGCGCGCTTCGAAAACTGAGGGAAAATCAACGCCGAGAATACCGATCTAAATTTCTCCACGTACATAAGTTGAGCGAAAAACAGGCAGGAATGAAAATTCTTCGAATGCTATCCTATCTTCTCGGCGACTTTGGGAACCACGCCCTTCTGATGTCCCATAAAGGGAGCTCTCTAGTGCATCTGGCAAAATCCGCAATGTTCCGAAAAACAACAAAATCCTATGTGCATAATTTCAAAAAACGCAAAACATATTGCCCACTCCATTCCTTATGCCCGTGTCCCACAAACACTATAACCGAGCCTCAGTCCGGACCAAGTCCTTACACACTCTCGCATAGCATGTTATCCAGCCTTCCGCGGGACCCCGTCGCGCTGGATAAAATCGCCAAATGTCAAACAAGAGCGTACACAACTTTTAGGGTTTTCCAAGAATCCAGCTTTCCGCGGAACCCCTTCGCACTGGATGATATCACAACAAATCACGAAAAAGGATTAAAAGAACCCAGTTTCTCGGATCGTCCAGCCTTCCGCGGAAACCCTTCGCACTGGATAACGTCACACCGAGCTGAAGAAAGACTGCACATTTTTTTTGGGTCATTCAGCTTACCGCGGAACCCCATCGCACTGAATGATATCTTGCCGTGCTATAAACGGCGTCAGACCAAAGACGTTCTTGGTCAGACCAATCTCAAAACAGGGTTGCTCGATTAGTTCCTAACCCTCCAGCATCCCGCGGCACCCCATCGCACTGGAGAACGATATGTCAAAATCTATTCACGAAAAGTAGGGGGAAAATGACTTACAGTTCCTTGAGTTGTCGGCGGGGTTAGCTGAACTGACCGGCAGGGGCTGGGCGGTGTCGGGGACTGGAGCGCCAGTCGACCCTGATCCTCTGACCGCTGTCCCTTGTAGCACTATGTTCGGCACAAAGAACATGGTTCACAACATAAAACATTACAGCCTAACTGTTCGGCTAACAGGTTCCTGGCGCGTCTTGAGCCCTCTCTGCTGCTAAGGCTTGTGCAGGCCACCAACGGGTCCTATCAGGCCGCACATCTGACGAGGTTGAGGGTGGCTTATGCCGGCTCTGGGTGGTGGTGTGTCCCGCGCATCCCTGTTGTTGGAGGGGGAGAGCGTCAGACCTGTATAAACAACACGTGAACCATGAGACAGTGGGAAGGGACGGGCGCCCGGCAACAGGTCCGGTCCCAGACAGACAAGTCTAAAACATACGCAACTTCCACACCGCCCAGATCCCACATGCGAGCGAGCCGCGTTACGTGGAGTGTCTTGGGCCACGCGTGTCCACAACTCAGTCACCACGCCTTACAGGTACGCACTCATACACAGCGAACTAAAACAAATGGTAGCCGAAAACCCCAACACAGCCTCCTGGACCATGCCATCGTCTTTCTCTGTTCCTGCCTGAAAAAAATTCACGAAAATCAGAAAATGACATAAAATCTGGAAACTCTCGTTCTGCTCCACACCTCAGCATTAAAAGCCAGCACCCACAGGTTTCCTTTGCAGAGGAAAGAAAGGATGCAAAAAACCTGGCGACAAAGGAATTTCAGAGAACCACCGGCTTGCCACGTGGGCACCAACTATCTGCTTGGATGTGGCTGTCGAACGCTGCTAAAAACATACACAAAGTCACGAAACCACACAAGAATCACTCAGGTTCACGCAGAACAGAACGCCAGTGTGAATTAAAAACGTCCTAAACTCGACCCGGCCTAGGAAAAGGAATTGAAGCTGTAAAACGAAAAATTGGTGTAAGGCGGCCATCCTCCCCCGAGCCGCTAAGAGCTCATACATATGAATACGCGATAGAAATGCAAATGTTAGAACAAACAGCCGGCCCTCAGAAATTCCAGGCATCCAGCACAGCAAGAACAAGGACGGTACATGTAGCTCTGCACTCCTGAAAACACACACGGTAATTGAAACACGAGAGAACACAGAATAACTCGTCAAACCTTCCGGGGGACCAACGTCCCCCGTACACCGACCCGGCGATACCGCTAAACCCTCGAGGTCCCTTCGGCGTTCCAGACCGACCGTCTCTGGGCGCTGGAACTAACGCAAACCTCCTGTCGGCATCTTCAGGTTGGACATGTTTGCTTCGGCGGTGCCGGTGGAGTGTGGACCCAGACGTGGTCGGGGAATCTGGCAGCATGCACGTTGTGCTAAGGTGTGCACCTCTATATATACCTGGTAACCGGAAGTGACGTCATCCCTATCGGACCAATGCGCGAACAGAATAAATAGTTAAAAGATATTGAGATAACTCACCTTTTGATAAGCAAAGCGCACATTTTGATCCATGACTTCACGTGATCTACTGTCGTCCAAAGCCGTCAGCGTAAACACGATAAAAACAAACATCAGCCACAGCACAGACAACATGGTGATGTAGAGAACAAAAGTCCTCAACTTTGGCGAACGTTTCTCCATGGTTGTAGTGGGGCCTGCTGTAACTGTTTGTGATATGTTTGTAATGTTGCAACACTGTGTGTTGACGGGAACTCAATCCTCTGTTCCCCCGGGGTGTCTTCTCACAGATCGGCCAGATGGCGCTATTAGGTAACAGCACGGCTGGTGTTTAGATCGATTTTGTATCACCTAATTGTATTTCCCGTGCGTTCAGAGAAACGACAAAATTAGACGGACACAGCTGTTTGCATCAAAGTTAATCGCAGTGTACGTGTTTTCGGACATCTACAGATGTTTTGACTCTCTTAAGTAGCTTTTATTGTTTACAAGTCTGTTCTGGTTCTTTGTCAAAGATTTTAACTTTATCCAGTGTTAAAATCTTGGACATAGAATCGGAATTTTTGCTAGATGGATTAAAGCAGCCATCTTTACATCAGAGCTTTACAATCATCCCTGAACAGAGACAGTGGGTGCCATAGACTTTCTCGTTTGTTTGATCTGCATAACGTGACTTACGGCAGCAGTGAATTGTTCATTCCTCGACATAGACTGGTGCTGTTTAATCGAAAATATGGGTGAGTCCAATTTTTGTGTTGGATGTTACAGTTAGATTAGTTCAAGAATGACTTCTACCAACACAGATGAACTTTAGATGAACAACTTGCGCTAAAAAGCAATTTGCTAGGCAAGAGAATTGCTTTACGAAAGACATCCAAACTAGTACAAAGTACAATTACAAGTAACATGACAACTATTGGCTTTGATACAGTCATGAATTGTTCATAAATCGGATACCGCCATTGGTCCCCAGCCATGCCCCTGGCCAAGGCGCTAGCGCTGAGGACAGGCACCATAGTCTGGGGGAAAGATTTGTCTTTCTGGCCATATGTTGCGATTATACCTTTCTGTGGCTCTGAGGCCATGATGACGTCATCAAGCTGGACAGGTGTAGACCCGATTTCACCGCCTCAGGCGGTCAGACGGCCCCGGAATCCGGATCTTTCGCGCTAGGTCGATGCGGGCGGGTGACGGGCATGTCTTGGTGCTAAGCGCCGGCGGTACTTCCTTGGTATAAAAAAAATAGGTGTAAAAAACCCTGGCGCAATGCATTCCAATGGGGCCAGGGTTTTTAAGGGCCCTTAAGAGCGGCGACGAGATGTGCGACCGCCATTGGTCCCCAGCCATGCCCCTGGCCAAGGCGCTGAGGACAGGCACCATAGTCTGGGGGAAAGATGTCTCTTTCTGGCCATATCTTTCATGTGCTTGTGGTGAAATACAAAGACATGCATACAATTAAACACAAACAGGTAAAAAACACAGACAGACACTTACAATCATACAAAACCACAAACAAACACACGTCTATACACCCAAGCACACATACACACACACATACAAGCACAGTCAAGTGCAAAAAAGAGACACACGCACAAGCACAGACAACATTAACAAATTGATGGTTTTAGTAATAAATTCAATATTTCAGCATAACACCTATCCACCAGGGAATTGTTATTTTGGACCTTCCAATACGCAAAGTAAAACTTCCGTACAAATTTGCAAGGAATCAACAACATTTGCCACAGGTGAAAAGCATCTTTTGCTCAAACACTTGTTTATTGATTATATAAAAGCGTCCCCTGATATCCCTTGATAGAACTGCAGTTATCTACCATCATAATAACGTTAGATGCGTTGTACAAGACTCGATGTCATGGATCAAAAACGTCTCCTAGCTTTTCTAACCTGAATTGCAGTGCTTTTTAGAAATGCAATACAAGTCGGCCGACTTCCAGTTGAATAAAAAACGGTTGATACACGCCCGGTATACCTGCAATAGATTGGCTGCTGTCAAGGCCCTATAGAGAATACCGCACTCTTTTTTGCTGCTAAGTCAGTGTCAGACGTAAACAGGGCACTGAATGCAGATCTGCAGAATATTAGCGAATGGCTCGAAACAAACAGACTCACACTTAACATCAGCAAGTGCAAAGCAATGCTCTTTGGTTCTTCTAAAAGGCTGCACCTAGGGAATGAACAACTAACTACGTATCTATCTGGAACTCACATTGAAGTAGTACCTTGTTTCAAGTACCTGGGGGTCTGGTTTGACTCATGTCTGACATGGCAATTTCACATTGAGAAACTGACCAACGCTGTTTCTGCAATTGGTGTTCTTCGACGACTTGTCCCTGTGTTACCTCAAGATACACTGGCTATGTTGTTTAACTGTCTAATTCTACCAAAAGTTGACTATTGTGATGTGGTGTGGGGGAACTGTGGGAAAGGTCTGTCTGACAAGTTACAAAAGCTACAAAACCGTGCAGTGAGAATCATACTTGGTTTGTCGTATAGGTTACATGTCAACAACGAACACCTGTCTGCTCTTGGTTGGAAAGACCTTGCCTCACGTCGTAAATTGCACCTTCTACAAACTGTCTATAAGTCAATATATAACCTGTTACCTGTGTATCTTAACATATTTAGCAGAACATCAGAATCCCATAGCTATTCCACCAGACATAGTTTAAACCAGTCGTTGAGAATTCCGAAGGTTAAGCTAGAATCTGGGAAACGAACATTTGCATATAGAGGTGCAGAAAGCTGGAATGCACTCCCACTAAGTGTGAAAACTGCTCCATCTACACAAACATTCAAAACACTGTGCAAGAACGTTGTGTGACCTCTGACCTCCACCCCCTTTTGACTTGGAACGGAAAAGGATGTGGTTTTGTTTTTGTAATTATGTAAATATTGTATTGTATTGTATGTATTGTTATTTGCTTATGTATCCAGGGCCTCCATGAAAAACAGTGCCAGCCACTGATCGGAGCATACCCTGGTTAAAGAAAACAGAAATAAATAAATAAATAAATAGAACAATAGTATGGATTTCTTATAACCCTCAACCACCCGAGTGGTGTCCATTTGGACCCCAGGCGTAAATGTTGAAGTACCTGACCTGAAGGAAATTTCCTTCCGTGACTTTGACAGTCAATATTTTCTATAACTTCTCCGAAGTTTTTACTAAGATTGGTTCAATACTGTGAAAAACACACCTTTCTCTTACACTCAAGCTCTATACATTTTTCCTCCACTTTAGAAAGTTGTATCTTCTACTGATTGCCAAACAGGGTAAAGGAACTTGTAACAGAACTTTAAACTCTAACCAATACAGCAACAGATATATCATCTGGCAGGAGACACGGTTGCCACTGAGGTGATACAAAGTAACCTGATACATTGAAGGTGGTACAGGCCACTGCAAAAACAGATGATGGTTCCACATGTAAACTTAAAGACCTATCAATCAACCCAAACCCAACCATCACCTGTTTTAACAACCAAGCAGATATTGGGGGATGCCCCATCCACACAAAAACAGGGTCAACCTACAGTATCAGGTTCAAACACTAGGAGGCCCAAAATCAAACCTGACCATTAGGACACTAGCATCGGCCCATGTATCAAATAGCAGCACAATTGCATGTTGCGTTCTGGAGATACAGCGCACACGCCGTGCCCGCACAAAGGTAACCTGCAGCGTCAAGTTCAAACACCAAGAGCGCCAAAATTAATTTTAAAAATAATTTCAAAAGTAGATATTGTATGTGTTGTATGTTCAATATTTGGAATGCTTGTATATCAGACAGAGACAGAAAAGTCCGATGTTCAAGACCAGCACTCTTATCTATCATGATTGCATTGTGTGTTAGACTTTTAATCAAAGCGGGGCCGGCGAAGCCTAGCTTTACGCCATTGATGAAGCAGCTCATGAACGTGTGAGGCACGTATATCTGCTATATGTTTTGTAGCACAACAGCCACATGTATAAACAGTACAAAAAAAAAAGAATTATAGAATGTTGTGTAATACCGATAGAAACAGGAACGAGCAGATATAACACATGACAACAGAAAGAATGCAAAGCATTTTTCATTGGCCGGCTCTGAGACCCGTGCATACTTTCATGTCGCAAAATGCCTAAACGGTTACCCTTGACCAGCCAAATATGGTGACTTTTCCTGAGATTTAATTTTACAAAATTGTAAAATATTTTACATTTTCGTGTAGCTCTGGAAATCGTTGTGACGAAAATTGCTGATTTCGGCCCTAAGAACGTATTTTTCAGGCTTTTTTTTCATTTCTGGTTGTTTATATTTTGGTTTCTGTCATGCGAATTCACTAAACAAAACAGCTAAACTCACTCACCAGATGACTTTTATTGAAAGACTCACAGTCCTTCTCGCTGTAACCTCAACAGCTACGATATTTGGTTCTCGGTGTACAGAGTTCGATTCTAGTGCGGGGTTGACTGTTAAAATGACTTATTTAAAACACAGGCCAAACCATTTCGCAGGTGCTTAACATCAAATGCGGATACATTGAGATGTCATCACTTGTAGGTAAGATGGAAGTAGAAGGACTTACAAGACCTTATAGGAACAAATGTGTGGTTCATTAGGGCATAATTCTTATTTGTTTCGCAAAAAATAGCGAATCTGTGTTCTTTACATGCCTTTATTCCTGCCGACAGAAGGTCTTGGAAGAAACTTACAGTCGCCTGCGCCGCAGCCGACCGATGATGATTCAATTTGATTATGAACTCGCCCGAGCACGTTTGTCATCGACTTCAGACAAATTAATTAAAACCCTCAAACACCCGAGTGGGGTCCATTTGGACCCCAGGCGTACATTTTGAAGTGCCATTTGATCATTTTTGATCTGAAGAAAAAATCCTTCCGTGACTTTGTCAGTCAACATGTCTTATACTTTCTCCCAAGTTTTTGCAAAGATTGGTACAATAATGTTGAAATTATAAAGAAAGTTTGTGTTCAGTCCCTCTAGGGTCCAAATGGACCCCAGCAAAAATGTGCAGTTTTTTAAACGAACTTTGGAGGCTAACTCCTTAACCAATTACAGTATGACTACCAAACTTTTAGACAATAATATAAATGTAAACCTTAATCCTCACAAAAATTTCTGTGTCATCAACATGTAGTGTGACGACATTATGACGTCATTTGCCTAATCAGGGCGGCCATCTTGGATTTTGACCAATGACGTCATGAAATTAGCATAAATCATAAATTTTAAGTCCTGAAAATTACATTGAATTTCATAGAATTTAATTGTTGTCAGAAAACAGGTGTAGTTTACCAAGAAAACCTTGTTCAAATTGAAGTTGTCAAATTTTGGCAAAAATACGCCTGTTAGAATATGGTTGCCATGGCAACCCCCAAAAATGATAAACTAACTTTATTGACTAAAAACTTTTGCGAACAATATTTTGTGATTAATTACCAAGTTTCGTAGCTTTAACTCTAGCCGTTCATGAGTTATGCGACATAAATGTTGCTGAGGGCCTCAAATTTCCCCTATCTGGTCGGAATAGGTTTAGTGCAAAACGTGGTCCTTCTGATCTTTTGCATAAATTATGATAATGAGTTGGAATAAGCAATACCTTAACATCTCAAAATCTTCCTCTTACATTGACGAAGCAATGTATATACAATGATCGCCAATAAGAAATGGTACTGAGATTTTATGAACAAAACATTTTGGGGTCCGTTTGGACCCCACTCGGTCATTTTAGTTGCAAAAAAAGGTCGAGTGCTTGAGGGTTAAAGACGTTCCTGAATAGACACGAGACCAACGTTTTCCGTGAGATGAAGTCTCTCTGTCGTAATTGCAGTTTCAGAAAGTGACTCAAATATCTGGGTTTATTTATTTTTGTTGCTTCTTGATAATGTACAAGTAACATGATTATGTTTGCTCGTATGATGTAAGAATGGGTTTCTCGATGCTTATATCGTCCGATTCCAATTTTTAAAATCAAAATCAGTCTGCTCGCAGAGAGAAAAATGTAAAATGTCACTGAACTCTTATGTAAAATCAAATGCAGCCATACCCGAGACTCATCAAGGCTTGCTTCGCATATTTATATATTTTCCCTCCCAAGACGAGTTGTTTATTTTTTTTTTCTTTGTACAGTACAAATATTTAGAATTATTGCGTGTAGACGTAAAAAAAATGCTGCACATCATTGATAAGGAGCTGCAAGGGAGAATACTTAAGAAAAGACCTTTGTTTTAAACACATGCTATTTTACTAGTTATTACAAGCCCACAGGTTGCTTGGTGATAGACTATTTCAGTAATGACTGCACATGCACAGGTTCAAACTTGACATAATAGTTAACTGTACCGACAGAGTTTACTATGTTATGAAGACGACACATGATATATTGGGTTTGACAATCAGATTCACTTTCTCCAAACTGAACAATGTAAATGACGTGATGGTCTTATAGCTATTCAGAAACCTTAAGTTTCGTCTGATGATGAAAAAAAGTCTTGGGCAAGTTCATGTGAACACGTTTTTTTAAAAGAATATTGCGTGCATACGACTTACATACACTTTTTTGTACAATAATAAGAAAATTATGTCTGGATATAGTACACTTTTTCCAGACAAGCGCTTTGATAAATATATTCCAGATAAACCAACAAACTATCATAACGTCATGCATTCTGTCAGGGGCACCAGGGAAATGGGGCATTCTGAGTCTTGAATGATTTATTTAACTGATACCAAGATTTAAATCTGTCTACACAGAACGAAATATTGCGGTTGTGTCGTTATGTCTTCGTTCTCTCAGACATAACGACACGTCTTCTGGTGAGTATGGAATGTAGCATCATTTCTACGCACGCCTTACTGAAACCATTCATACGCTAAAATAAGTACTTTTAGATTAAAATATAGACAATTTTTTTAAAGCTCAAAATATCAACTAATGACGATGGATGGGATTTAGAATAATATCAACTCGTACTTCACCCAGACATTCCCGTAATGATGTTTGTTGACATTGCTTTGAAATTAACATACATATCAGTGTATACAAAATAAATATTTTGGACGCAATTTTCACTCTTAACATATTTCTCCGGTTTTCTAAAACTTTCGAAATAGCCATGATGCGGAGTAGAATACTTCCAATGATTTCTAAATAATAATAAAAACATTCTGCAAGTATCTATGTTATAACACTTTGTAAAAGGGTTAGTGGACTTGGAAGGTAGCATTTCATTCATCCCTTGAAAACGAAATTTGGTGCTATGCATCAATGGTCTATCACTAAGACGCATCAGCACCCAGCAGTAACGTTGCTTAAATAATATGGGTTACTTTTTTGGGAAAATAACGTAATTCTATAATTTCAGAAACGTTTATAAATATTCTTAAAACCTTTTTACGATCCGGGGATATAAGTCTGTGTTTAAACAATAAACAAACAAAACTGTGTTTACATTCGGTGTCTTTCTAAACTATGTTACAATGAATTTTTTTTTGGTTTTATTCCAGCTTAATCTTGATTCGTTGACTATGAAACTGAATACTAGATACATATCGCACACTATAAGACAATGGGCATATTGGTTTTAGGTAAAAAAAGTGTATTTAATAATATTGACAACTGTTATGGAAGTTTTACTCTAATCAAAAGCTTTCTTTGAATATGACTTTGTTTTAAACAGCGTAAGATATAAGGACAATTGAAGGTAAAGATATCTATATACATCAATAAGTACAAACATTATTAAACAAATGATAATAGAAATCTAGAACAAAAACTCATCCCATGTACACTTATGTTATTGTCAAGTAAAGGTAAAGCTTTTAATTCATTGATAGATATATGATTTGTCCATTCTCCGTAGAGCTAGCGAAAAGTAAAATTCGCTAAAAGATTTCATGGTTGACAAGAATTGAAATACTATATCATTCTTATCGCAATTAATGATATGGCAATGCAGCAGGCCTAAGTAAGTAAGTAATGCCTAAAAATTATGGTTTCGCAGGGCGAGCTTTGCTACGATTCAAAGGTTGCCCATAGTACATCAACAGAATGTTTAATTTTTTTTACATTTTGTGTAGTGAAATGGCCTTGGTCAAACTTGCAAAGTTAGAAGGTTCAGGTCTGTATTCACTGACACTGGTGGTCATTTCATCGGTAATTTTTTTTAAACACTGGCATTTTATCTTATAATAATAATAATAAATTGTTTATTGCAAATTCATGTCCATTGGGCTAATTGCAAGAGAAGAAAGACTAAATACATGAAATGAATGAATGTAGTCTAAGTACATGTAGATAAACTAAATTCTAACATACAAATATTAAGTGGTTGAATGTACAAATGATACAGAATAGGGTACTAAGTCTACGTAGCTATTACGGGGTTTGACTTCTTCTTTGAAGTCAGTTGAAAATGAAATAATGCCCCATGTATTCTATAATAGATTGGTTCGATGATCTTAGTAGGAAGAGAATCTTTTGTGGCGTTTTTAACAATGAAAATGTTGGCGTGATTTCGGTCACTCTTTCAAATAGTGTTTTTCTTTCGGTGTCGAATTAGGGGCATTCACAAATAAAATGAATTTCATTTTCCACTGCTTTCGTTGTGCACTGCTCACAAATTCTTTCTTGAACAGGCAGCTTAGTTTCGTTCAAAATAAACCTTCGTTAGACAGTTGTAACTTGATTTGTTGCAATTTGTTTGACAAATGCCGATAATATGTATGGTCGTCATTCCTCCTGTTACAAGAAGCATAAATTCTCAACAATGACACATTTACATTATACCGTTCAGTTACGGTGCTGTAATACACCGTATGGTTATGACTCACTGACTGACTGACTGTTCAGTTTAGAGAGTGGGAATCCGATTGCAAAACAATCTGTCATGTGTCATTTTTACTTCATGGTAAATTGTGTTGGCACGCTTAACTATAATGTCAAGTTCGAACCTATCAAGCTATGCACGTGCAGCCATTTCTGAAAATATCACCAACCAACCTGTGCGCTTGTAATTCCTAGTAAATTAGCTTGTGTTCATGGTAACGACCTTCTTTTGTTATTCATTCTTTTTTGCAGTTTCCTTTTAATGATGTGCAGCATATTTTATCGTCTGCACACCATCATTCTAAAACTTTCCCAAACGTACTCTACAAGGAAAAATTACCCATGGGAGGGAAAGGGATATAGATATACGAAGCAATCCTTGATGAGTCTCGGGCATGGCTGCATTTTGTTTTATGTAAGAGTTTAGTGACGTTTTACAAGTTTTGTTTTTCTCTACGAGCAGACAAATTTTGGAAAAGAATAAAGAGTTTTTACAAACCCGTCATTACGTAATACCAACAAAATGATTGGTAACTCATCATGTTACTTATATATTATCTGGAAACAACTAAAAACATATATATCCAGATATTTGAGCCAATTTCTGAAATCACAATTGTAACAAAGAGACATCACCCCACATGGCGTGGTGGTCTCATGTATATTTAGGAACCTGACGTCTCATTTGTCTGTTGTTGTTGTTGTGCTCGAGAAATTCTATGTTCAAATAAAGAAAGAATGCAAAGAACACAGATTCGCTTTTTACTGTAAAACAATAAGAATCATGTCGTAACGAAGCACATCTTCGTACAGACAAGCGCCCCATTCACTAAACATACAAATTACCACCAAGTGATGACATACTAATGCATCTAAGTTTGATGTTAGGCACCTGCGAAATGGTTCGTCCTGTGTTTTGAATATTTTATTACAGTCAACCGACACCAGGAACGAACTCTGTCTACCGAGACCAAATATTGCAGTAGCTGAGGTTTAAGCGAGAAGGATTGTGAGTCACTACAGTAGAAGTCCTCTGGTAAGTGTTTTTTCTTCTTAAATTCGTGTGACAAAACCAAAATAAAATGATTTGGGACATTTTTTGCCACACCGGGCTAAGTTAAGGTCGAAACACGACTTGTTGAAAAGATTCCGTTAGCACATACTAGATGAAACTATCGTTGGATAAATTCATCTTCTTCTTGCTTTTTTGTTATAGTGGAGATACAACAACAGATATTTTAATGATCGATGATTCGTCTAGCTGCATTAGGAATATGATTTTTTTCCAGAGGACTTAGGTATATGAAATATGGAAATAGGCTCTGTATAGCCTTTTCACATTTCATTTCTCTCTTTGGTATACAATATAAACTCAACGAAAAAAGTATCTATACTTTATTCTATTTATATACTCAAGCAGGAATTAAGCAAGAAAAACTGAAAAACTACATTCTAAGGGCCGAAATTAGCAATTTTCGTCACAACAACCGATTTTCACGGCTACAGGAAAATTTTAAAAAACTCTTTAAATGTGGTAAAATTAAGTTTTAGGAAAATTCACTAGGTTTGGCTGCTCAAGCGTAAGTAATTTAGGCGCTAGTGGACATAAAAGTATGCGCGGTTCTCAATGAAAAGGGTTATGCTTTCTCGTATTTTTTATCTTTCATTTCAATGTTTCTAACGATATTACACAAGGTTTTGTGATTCTTTTTTTTTCTCTGTTTATGACAAACTACATTCTGGAGCTGTTATGATTTAAAACCTGTGGCGGATATACGGGCCTCGTTTTACGCGTTCATGAGCTTTATCTCACCAACTGCGTAAAGCCAGGCTTCGCAGCTTACATTTTGACTAAAATTCTAACGATACAGAAACACATTAAAGAATCTTGATAGATTAGAATGCTGTTAAGATTCTCTCAATATCTAATAAACAAACATTCGAAATATAGACACGAGTAATTTTATGATTTTGTCGTGTTTTGAATTCTGGAATGCAGATTTTACAGAAACCACTAATTTTGATTAAAATATGTCTAAGATATGGTAATGTGACAACTAAAGTTTGATCATAATTTATGCTAATGTAATGACGAAGTTAGTAAAAATTCAAGATGGCTGGCAATATCATTAGAAAAAGTACAACTGGCGTATTTTCACTCAAACTTAATCACTACCTTGTATTTTCTTAACAAAAAATATATCAACGTCTTTGATATGTTTTCATAGGATTTTAGGGTTTTATGTTTAAAAAACAAGAATCTGAACATCTAAGGTTGATAATCTAAGGTTGCGAATAGCTAAGATACAGATGATATCATTTTATGATGTCATTTTAACGTCTTTGTAGAAGCCTTTGACATAGATATCATATTATACTTAGAGATTGATAAGAAACTTTAATGAATTGTGAATTTTTTGTGTGATATACTTGTTACTAATAGGTATTCCAGAATCAGAATTCCCCGTTTTAGCCCCATAATCAATTAATTACGTAATAATTACGTCATATTAATTAATAGTAATATAGAAGTTTCCAGAATTATAAAACTCTACAAGCATATCACTCCTGCAAATTTGATGATCGTATAAGCCGTAACGAATTTCAAACTAACAATAGTGAGCCGAATAAGTCTCCACCGGGCCACGGAATGCAATAAAAAGTCTGGATAGAATTAAAACAACGGAGGCTAAAAAAATTATGTGCACTGGAATTATATTGCTTAGTTACTGCATATTTTCTAATTATTAACAACAGTATATAATACTCTATTTTCGTAAGGATAAAAATTTCTTGTTATAACGACATGTATATCCAGGGTGGGGAATGATCATGGCTGAAGACATCATCACCACCGATGCTGTACCGAGAGTCCACACAGACGGTGTTTTGGAGGGTACTGTGACGCAAATACGTTCGGATGCCGAAATACAGAAAGTGGCTAATGTTGTATCAAACTGGCTCCCGAATCCGACGTACGAAACAGGACACTGTCCTGAGAATGATGCCAACAGTTCTCCCCCTGTTCAAGATAACACTACCAATCCTGAACTCTACTATATTCATAATAAAGAAGAGAGACTGACTAATCCCGGGTCCTTAGACAACGACGTATCTAACGGGTATAAGGAAAATGATTATAAGAATCATATGCTTTATACAACTGACGCCAAAGTTTGTGCCGCTGAAGCAATCAAAATCTCATCAGCTAATGCCAATATTCATCCGAGTTCTGACGAAAACACATGTCAAAATGATATTGTGGCTTCGAAAGCTTACATAAATTCTCCCTCCCGACAGAATTCAGGATACAAAACAGACAGGTCTTATTCCCGCAACAGCCTATATGAAAAAGCAACTTCAACTACAACAACGAACGGCGACGGAAATGATACAAATGTAATACCCAAAGACGACGCTTACTCTGAGATTCCTGAACAAGTCGATGTCACAGACGATGATGCCAATCAAGACCATTCCTTGCCTTACGCCGTCGAATGTGAATTCACAAATCCATCGTACATATCAGACTACAATTTAACAAAACATAATTCTGAGAAGATGGTTCCTGGAAATAATAACAATGACAATCCCCCCAAAAGACACGTGCCGACTATGGAACCTGCAGACGCCCTGAACAGGAATCCGATGTACGTGCAAAACGTACCGCAACAAGCACGTTGTCGTAAGTTTTATTTTGTTGTGTGGATAAGAGTAAGAATTAAACCCCTCAAACACCAGAACAGGTCAATTTAGATCCCTGGCGTAAATTTTGAAGTACCATTTGAACATTTTGTTATGAAGAAAAACTCCTTCCGTGGCTTTGTCAGTCAAAATCTGATTTGCCACTGCCTACTTTTTTTTCTGATTTTGTCAGGAAAAGTTTTTGTAATGCCCAAGTTCTTGGTTTATTTTCACCGACACTTTGACCTCCCCATATCATGTC
Organism: Branchiostoma floridae; assembly: GCF_000003815.2. Taxonomy (NCBI): domain Eukaryota; kingdom Metazoa; phylum Chordata; class Leptocardii; order Amphioxiformes; family Branchiostomatidae; genus Branchiostoma; species Branchiostoma floridae. Next base: position 32,758,845 of record NC_049982.1, read on the forward strand.
CCTATTTTTTTCAGAGTGCACATATGGCTGGGTTTGCATTGTTGTTACAATATCTGCCTTGTCGTTTGCATCGGGCTTTTTCGGAATCTGGCTTCACTACAACAACGATGGTTGGAAAGCTCAAGAGGTAGAGTTACCTTCTTTATTCCATTTAGAGCTGGAACATACATACATTTTAATGCATATTTGTGTCATGTGCAACTCACATATTACAGTGCGTTGTTTATTGTTTACCTTGACACGATGAAACGAACAATCCGTAATTACATTTCACAGAATTTCCGTTCACTACATGTAGTAAATATATGTTCATCTATCTCCAGAACGCTGATGCTACATCCACTTCTGTTCAACCTGCTTGGGACGCCACCTACACTTATGGTCACCTTGCTGTGGACACAAACTTCACCAATGGTCAGTCTGCTGCGGACACTACAAACACCCATGGTCAGACTTCCTCGGACACCATTAGTCACCTTGCTGCTGACACCACCGAAAACCCTGGTAACCATTTTGTACCTCTGCTTTAGTCTCTACCGGACTCCGGATCGCTGGAAAATCGTAGAAATGGAACGAGTAGAGAAGTGAGCCGGCTATATTTCTCTGGCCGGCTTACTCCTCTATTTGTTCCATTTCTACGACTTTCCAGCGATCCAGAGTCTGGTAGCGATTGCCTCTGCTTTCCAACCCTAGCTTTTCGGTTTTGTGCACTGCCAAAAATTACGTCTTTGCATCAAATGCCACGAAACCTGATTTTCCGGGTTAGAAATCGTGCTATGCGAGACCCAGCACGTCCAGGGAATTTTTGGAAGTGCACCACTTTTCCTTGCAAGATATAGCAGGGCTCTAGTAATTCTTGTGCAGTCAGCGAAGAATAGGTACAGTCAGAACGTACATGTACCTATTCCACGCTAGCTGCACAGGCTGAACAGTCACAGTCTGTCTCTAGATATTGGCAGTAGCTGTATAGTTTAGCGCCAATTCTCGCCTAATTATCTTCCCCGGTAGGACGAAGCCTAGTGCGTGTGCGTAATCCGGATGGGTAGGTTAGTATTGCCTCTATTATATACATATCTACGTTTAAACCACACCCTCTACCGGTATACCTAGGGTTTACGTAACTATCTAAAAATTTATATAGACGGTGAATCTATCATGCTTATGTTGTGCAATGATGTCGCAGCATCTCTCACTGAATGCAATGCTATAGGGTTATTTGAAGTAATAATGTTTTTTAAAAAAGTGGGAAAAGCTACTTTGTGTTTTGTTCAAATCTTTTGCAGTACAGCTTTAAAACTATTCAGAGAAGATGCCCATATTGTGCTTGGTGATAACACATTCCAGTCTACGATAGTTCTAAGAAAATGCGAAATTTTGAATGCATCAATCCTAGGATGGTAATGTTGATACTGAAATACACTGTTTGGTGTTCTTTTTGAGCTGGTATTAGATTCGTATCAGTCGGTACGTCCACCAGCTCATTGGTCATTTTGTACATCATGCAAAGTCTGGACATTTTCCTTTTGTCTTCAAGAGACATCCGCCGCTGTTTTGTTTTCATTTCGGTAACACTAGCATCCTTTCTGTAGTTGTTTGTACAGACTCTAGCATCTTGGTTTTGTACCCTTCGCCTTTTATTTTTCTAAGTCTTTCTTTTTATATGTATCCCATACTGTTGCAACATATGCAAGGTACGTTCTTACCAGTGACTTAGAACTATGTAAGTGATTTTACCCTTGTGTGCATACCCACAAGTTGCGTTTGACTTATGTTATAACGTCTTTCAGTGGGTGTATTTTTGGACTGGTGTATTTCGAAAGTTTACATGGAGTGTGTTGGAAGAGTCCATTCTTGCATGGTCGGGGAATTTAAAATCATTTTTGGACTTTGGTGACTACTAGTATGTCAAAGTCTTTCAGTGCAGATATTTTTTGGACTGCTCTAATTTGCAATTTTACATGGGGTGTGCTGGAAGAGTCCATTTTTACGTGAAAGGGTGCATTCTTAAAAATCTTTTTGGACTATGGTGATTATTTCAAAGTTGTTAAGTTGGGTTATTTTTTGACTGGTCTAATTTGAAATGTCACATAGGGTGTGCTGGAAGAAGCCATTCTTGCACAGAGGGGGCATTTTTAAATCCATTTTTAGACTTTGTTGATATTTCAAAGTCCTATTTTAGCAGATGTATTTTTAGACTGCTCCACTTTACATATAGGTATCACGGGAAGAGTCCATTCTTGCACACGGGGGGGGGTCCAAATTCAGGTTTCGGCTCACTCACTCACTCACTCACTCAGGTCCGCATGCTCCGGGATGGAGCGTAGCGCCTGCACACACGGATCTCCACATAGGTCTGTTGAGGGCCAGCACCCAGGCGGTGGTATGGTCGAGGCCGGCAGCCCTCAGGTCGTCCTTCAGTTGTTCTTGCCAGGTATGCCTGGGACGGCCCCTGGGGCGGGACCAGTTGGGTGGGGTCGGTTCCCTCAGAAGGGCAGCTGTTTCCAGAGGTGGCTCCGTCCTGGCAATGTGGCCAAACAGGCGTAGACGGGCCTGGCGCACCTTGTTGGACAGTTGGGGTTGACTGGTGGTCTCGCGCAGGGTGACATTGGATACGTAGTCGTGCCACCTGATCCCCAGGATTCTCCGTTGGCACTTAGTGTCAAAGGCGTCGAGTCGGCGCTCCTGGGCAGCAGTGAGAGTCCAAGTCTCTGCCCCGTAGAGAAGAATGGACAGCACGAGGCTGTTGTAGAGCCTTATCTTTGTCTGCACAGAGATCTTGCTGCTGGTCCAAACCCTGTCCAGGCTGGCCATTGCCGAGGCGGCCCGGCCGATGCGGAGTTGGATATCTGTGTCGCTCTTGCAGTCTGATGTTATGGTGCCTCCAAGGTAACAGAACCTGTCAACAGCTTCAACCGGGTTGGAGTTGATCACCAGTCCTTGTGGAGGAGGCTCGTAGTCACTGAGGCTCTGGACCTTGGTCTTTCCCCAGCTGACCTGCAGGCCCAGCGGATGGGTTTCCGTGTCCATGGCCTGGAGGGCAAGTTGGAGGGCTTCCATGGCTTCAGCTAGGATAGCCACGTCATCCGCGTAGTCCAAGTCAGTGACAGTGACATTCCCAAAGCTTACACCACAGGCACACTGAGCCACAGTTCTGCTCATGACATAGTCAATGGCTGTATTGAACACAGATGGTGCTAAGACGCAACCCCTGGCGGACACCACTGTTGATATGGAAGGAGTCAGACATCTGTCCATTTACTCTGACGGAGGATGTAGTGATGTAGTGGTGTAGTTTTCGACGGGTGATGATTAAAAATTCCATTTTCAACGTTAGTCTTTTTAGACTGGTTTATTATGCCTTTCATGCACGGGGGACCTTTTTTTGCTAAATTCAATTTTGGATTCAGTTTCTTTTTGCATTTTGCGACTTGCAGTCGCAAAATGCTTACTGGCCAGTGTAGTCGCCGTTGTGATGAACGGACCTGTTCAATCCATGCCAAACATTTCTATACCTGTTAAAACAGGCATTTCTTCAACATGTTCGCACTAGCGCAGTGGTAAAGTTTACGCATTCTAAACCTATGCACCCGGTTCGAATCCGGGAAGGTGGATTTTTTTCAATTTTTTTTTCTTTTTTACATCCATTAAAATACTAATTTTTACATCCATTAGGCCACACCAATTTATTTCTTTGGTTAACGGATTCGCCGCTTCGTTTTTTTGCCGAATAGAAATAAAAATTAAAAAAAAAAAACTTAAAAATGCCCCGCAACAGAGCTCACTCAAAAACAGGCAATGTGTAGTGAAATTTGCTGCAGTTCACGCAAATCTTAACAGGTGGCGTCTAGCATGTGAAAAATCTGAAAGAAAAGAACGATAGTTTTGTTCATTTTGCCCCCAACAGACTGATTCTAAGCCGTGTGTTGACACTCAAACAGCATGTCAGATACATGGAGCAGTATCCAAGCTCGTGATGTTGTGATGTTGTGATGTTGAGATGAACGGACCTGTTCAATCCATGCCAAACATTTCTATACCTGTTAAAACATGCATTTCTTCAATATGTTCGCACTAGCGCAGTGGTAAAGTTTACGCATTCTAAACCAATGCACCCGGTTCGAATCCGGGGAGATGGATTTTTTTCAATTTTTTTTCTTTTTTACATCCATTAAAATACTAATTCTTACATCCATTAGGCCACACCAATTTATTTCTTTGGTTAACGGATTCGCCGCTTCGTTTTTTTGCCGAATAGAAATAGAAATTAAAAAAAAAAAAACTTAAAAATGCCCCGCAACAGAGCTCACTCAAAAACAGGCAATGTGTAGTGAAATTTGCTGCAGTTCACGCAAATTTTAACAGGTGGCGTCTAGATCTGCTGCAGTTCAGGCACATATGTGAATCTCTCCATGCGCCAATATCAGGTTTAGTTACTCTGTTCTATTTATATGACATTCTAATAACTAGAAAAAAACGTTCACACACGCAAACATTCGCAAAATGCCAGCTTTTTTAAAAGCACTTGTTTAAAAGGCCATGTTTTCACGTTTTCATGTTTTCATGAGTATTTCTGGACTGGCCTATTGTGGAAATCCATATGGGGTACGCTGGAGTCCATTCTTGCATGGGCGGATTGTGTAAGATTCATTTTTTAGTTAAGCCGTCATGAGTTAAAGTGATTTTTTCAAATGGGTGATTTTGTTGCATAGGGAGGGAGATGGCTGAAATATGCTGTATTTGCTCTCTAGCAAATGTCGGCCTCTCTTGTTAATTGTCTTAGTCCTTATTTAGATATTCAAATTGTATTGCTAAATAACAAAGTCTGCTGTCTTTAAGCCACCTAATATTGTTTCATTCCCTACATCACTAGTGTGTCCAATAGCAGGTTACGTCAGTTTTAATGGGGTTTGCTACAAGGACTTTGCTGAGCGGAAGACGTACTGTGATGCTAGACAGACGTGTGCCGCAGACGGAGGGTTGTTGGCTATGCCGAAGGACAAGGCGACCAACGCATTCATCCATGACCTAGGAGGAGCAACCGACCAACGATGGATTGGGTTGACTGACGCCGACAGCGACGGGAAATGGGCGTTTGCGGACGGCCAAACCCTGGAAGCATCCGGCTACAACAACTGGGAGCCAGGAGAGCCGAACAATCTTTCTGGAGGCGAAGACTGCGCCGAAGTTGGTACAAAGGTGCACTTCTGGAATGATGAACGGTGCAGCCGCACTAAGGGGTTCATTTGTCAGTTAGGTATGTCTTACAATTACATCTTGGTCTTGAGTCTGATATTGAGTTAGGGTATCAACATGTCAGATTTGAGGTAACATCAGCCAAATTGCTAGTACGGGCAGATTTATCAAAAGACGCGGATTGGTACCCCGTACTAACAGTTCTTTATCATAACATGTGGAATACAGAAGACAAAAAAAATAATGGCTGGCTTTAAAGAAAGGATACAACCTGAGGTTCTAATCTAAGTCCATAAGTTAAAAAAATATTTTATCTAATCAACAACGCCACCAGACATCACTCTGGGAACTAATGTGCTTATACAACTGGACTAACGCGTGATAATACGAGACGGAAATCGTTACTTCAATTAAAAAATTTGAAGCGTAACGAGGATGACAACGATGAATTGCAGCGGGTGGCAAAGGGAAGTTTAGGGCAAAGCTGAATGAGTTAGATTAAAAAAAAACTAAAAAAATTGATATACTATGTAATATAAACAGGCCTTTGAAGAAATATTCAAAAATATTTAAAGAAATCCGTTAACGAATGCCAGATCATTTGCTTGTAACACCAGGGTAAGGGAGGGCTAGTTATGCATTTAAAAAAACCCACACACATCTGTAATGACATTTAAACGTAAGTACAATTATTTAAGGGCAGGTATGAAAAAAGGCAATCTGGTATTGACCTAATCTTCCCTTATACCAAATTCCAAGTCTTTTGGCTCAAAAGTGACGGGGACTGACTTATACAACGTTTCGGTAGGAGAGGGAGAAGAAAAGTTGTCAGGAAAACAACACATTTATACGAATACATGTTGTATTGTTGAAATTTAACAATACAGTGGGTTATAATAATCACTCATTTGCTATTTTACGTTTAAAGCGCTTTTTCAAATGCATGCTCAAACAATGCTCTCGAGAAAAGCTGTTACTCATTTAAATGTCAGGAAAAAACTATCATCATTTTTGCAGATCATCAAATCGATCACTTTTAACAGCAGAATAATATATGCATGTACCTTAAAATATCACGTTAAACATTGTTATATCAATTTTCTAGCGAAATGGCCCGGACTAAGATTTTCAAAGATAAATTACATTAGCTTACTTTAATTATATGATCCGAACACGCCAGGTGCGCTGGACTAAGTGCACTGCTACTAGATTTGTTAATATCTTCATCAGAAGTTTCCATGTATGACGTTAGAATCATGTGTACCTCTGGTACATTTCAAATTGTAATAAACGTATTTTTGTTTGGTTTGGGCATATTCATAGTACGGCACCGTATATCATGCATCTTACCCCTGCCCTCAGCCACCAGACAATTCAACCGCTGGTCGGGCTGGTACCTCGGGTGATACGAAACACACGCTCGATATGCAATAAAGGCATCCAATGCATTAGATGTTTGCAAGGTTGTTATATGCTTTAAATGTTTACTGAATAATCTTTCATCACATAGGTCCTAAGAGAAGGTGGCGAGACGACTTGCGTTGCAGACAGGGTGACTACGAAAACTACAAAAGAATAAAAAAATGCGAGAAATCCTTTTGGACACTTTTGACATGTTGACAATATAAGATTGGCTAGATTTCCCTGTGACTTAATATTGATGCAGTTATTTGTTTGTGTGAACCTTTGTTTCTTTATGAAGGTTTGAACCGGGCTGTTAATTAAATGGTATACTGCCTCCGGAAACCCCAAAGCTAATCAAATGTTTAAAAAGAATATGACTACATCTTTCTTTTCATAAGACCATGTTTTTGAAGTCAATGTTAGCATTTATATTACACGTATTAAAAAGTGCCCACTCCGTGCAAGGATGGACTCTTCCGACAACATGAGGCCTCCTCAAGATACTTATTCAGGCTAAGCGATTGGTTACCTATTTAATTAAGTTATATAGCCATACGAGTCTGTAGGTGCAGTCTTCAGTTTGGGGTTGAGGTCGTTGACCCGGCCATGAATTTTAAGTGGGTGATTTGATTAAATACTCAGTGCACCTCTTTATAAAAAAATTAGGTCATTTGGTTGAAAAACCATGGTACGGTAGCCATAAATTTGGTATAGGAGTGCCCGTGACCGAATGAATTCTTAGACTAATTAAGCAACATGCTAGAATTTGATTTCATTTTGCTACTTCTAATTTTTTTTCAATCTAGATTTATTATAGTAGTATGTCAATTTATGTAATTTGAAAATAAGGAATTTAAAAACATGCTTATTTGAACAATATCGCCGGTCCATTATTTCGGATCAAAGATGACATCTTCAGTATGCATTACGTTTATGCCGTATTGTTTATTATTATTTGTCGCTGTTGCTTTTTATTTGTCGTTGATGCTGTTTTTATGACGAACAAAAAAAAATGGGAGATACTATATAAGAGTTAATGAGCCGCCTTGATCTTTACTTGCAAAAATCGCTCAATAAAGTATTTTAGTGACCAAAGCAACGTTCGATGAACACGCATTATTAAGAAGCAGATGAACAAAACTGTCGCTTTTACTACTTCAAAATTCTCAGCTGTTATATGTACCACGTTGTATAACTTGCATTTTTATATAGTTTAAAAGAAAAAGATTAAAATAAAAACAATGGTTTCTGAACAATAACGACAGCTAGTGCTGCAGTACAATGTAAACTGGTCAGAAATGCCACGTGGAAGGTATTAGACTGTCACCGGAACGTCGGTGTATATGAAGCGGTTGTTGTGCACTGCCCTTAAGCACCGGTGTGAATGTGTAGAAATAACTCTCTTTACTGGCTCAATACATGAAAATACAATTTTCTTCTTTTTCTTCAATATTATCAATGTTTCTTTTTATATTTAAGTTGGGTTTAGCAAACCGTTCAAACAAAGAATATAAGTTGTATAACGTGGATATTTAGCGAACCAAGGAATATACAATGTGAAGGATAAAACACATTTTTGCTTCGCAAAAAAATTGTTTTACACTTCATAAATTCTTTACCGACAACGAGAGATAGAAAAGTGCTCAGAGACAATATCAGGTTTGGCGGAACACAATAATTTATTCCTCCACGGGAACATAACAAAACTGTAAGCAACTCCAGTTTACCAGGAGGAACAAATAAAGATTAAGCTACAATAATATAAACATAAGAGAACATTTCTTTCAGGAGAAAACTTACGAATCAAACCACCTTAAGGTTACAAAGCACAAGGACAGTGCAAGGTGATATCAACGTTGGAAATTCCTGTTAAGGGGAAAAAACATCATCAAATCAGGGGCTAATTTGCATAAATAATTAGAACAGTTTATAAGCCTATTTCATTTCATAATAGCAGATATTCAAAGATAAGACACATGTAACTAACAAATAGAGAAATATTAGCCTAACTGTGTACGAGTATGTCCGATAAAAATTCCCGGAATTTACAGCAAGTCTTCCGCGTGTGCGCAATTGGATCTTCCCGTTGGAGGTAATAACACGGGAAGAGTTGACGGATTGTCATGATTTTCGATCTCTAGATATATTGGGGGATGCCTTCCATAATCAAGTTCTATTAATGCAAACCAGGGGCTAGTTTGCACATTAAATTAATCCGCAGCATTTCATAACAAGACAGTCAATGTAGTACGTTATATACTTCCAATGTGTAAAATGGACTATCGAGATAAAACATGTCAATATTGACGACTTAACCCTATTCTGACCGGGGGGAGGGGGTGAGGCTCGCGCCAACTTTGATGTCCTGAACGGCTTATGCTAGAGCAACCAAATTAGCTGAGTCTTCCTAAAATACTGTTGGTAACAATTTCACGAAGTTGGACAAATTTTCTAGTTTTTCGTGTTGCCATGGCAACCGTTTGTTGAGTCCATCCTCCCTCTTAAGTCATTTTACACCAATGGCAATTTCCATTGTAAGCAGTGCCCATTAGCACACCAGTGAACCCCAAACAGCTAAAATATAGAAAATTCTCAACAAATTTATCATGGCATGTCCCCTGGGATCATATTTCACATATATAGAGGTGTATTCAGCCCCAAAATAGCTAAAGGGGGGAGGGCAGGGTGATACCTGGATCACTTCAGGCCCTGAAGTTCAGGGCATCCGCCAGTGATTCAATATACAGCCTCTTAACAATGGGCTCCTATGCCAAAAAGAGGAGAAAGCAACTGTTAATAACTCAACTTTCTGACGTTACTGGCAAACAAACATACCCTCATATGAAAGCCCGACATCTCAGCTATCAAAAAAAAAAAAACACATTTCGCCATGAAACTAACGGCACAAACTTACGGAAACTGAAAGATTGACCCTTGACCTCAAAACCGCACCACAACCAAGTGAGGAGGCCATGTGCTAGGACAAAAAAAGTCCCAACAGTTGAACTTTATACCCCCTAACAACCATAAAAACTCAGCTTTTTGGCCCTAATCAGAAAGTAGAAGCCCTTCCCTGTCACACCCACCCAAAAAACTGCCAGGATTTCTACCCATTGAACCAGGATAAAAATCTTGAAGTTTTAGACGCTGAACTATATATACCGTCAATTTTCATGGCGGATTGACTGGCGGATCTACTAAACATCTTTATCATCAATTATATATCAAACGTTAAAATAACGTTTGAAATTCCGACATAAAACCAAATCAAGTGCGTGTAACAACACTTTAAAAGCACATCAGATAACCTTAGAGACAAAGTCATTAAGTATTAAAAATGGCACAACGTAGGCTATTGGCGAGTTTATTAGTCTGTCAGTCCTACATTTTATATGTCGATATTTGTCACATTTTCTGGTTGACAGTTGTTTCGTTTCAATCTTTACAAAAACAGCAATATCCAGCAACATGTACATAGGTTTAGTGAGAAGTGTCAGTTTTTTTGTTTTTGTTTTGAAAGGTAAGTACGAATTCGTTCAATATCAATACAAAGACTTGTATCCAGGTACCAACTTTTCTAGAAACCAATCTGCAGCTGCTTGTAAAAAAAAAAGTTGCAAAACGTCGTCGAACGTCACTTTTACGTAATCAGGGGTGCCTAAGCATTTGCTCTAACCTTATGAGATTCGTAGGAATATCATGTGATACGCACGAATCACTATGCGAAAACGCAGGAACCTTATGAAAATCACACGAAATACTATGCGAAAACGTTCTAACCTTACGTGATTCGCACGAAAGACTATGTGACACACACGAACCTTCTGTGATTTGCACAAAGCTAATGAGAAATCAGCCGATTACTGCCGGCTTCGATCTTAGCGACGGAAAAATACGATTTGACGCGCAGAAATAAAGAAAAAGAGTGTCTCACATGTTTTTAATTCGTCATTCTATGTATCCATTCAATACTTTAAAATAAAAATTTCACGCTCAAAAAAACGCTTTCTCCCAATGTAGCGGCGGCGCCGATTTGCATGGTTCGCGGAAATCACATAAGGTTCGAGCATATCACATAGTGATTCGTGTGGATTTCATAGGATTCGTACGATTTCGCATATGATTCGTGTGTATCGCATAAGATTCGTACGAATCTCATAAGGTTCGTGCAAATACTCAGGCACCCCTGATAATGTCAAATGTCATCCAGCCAGTTCACAGTATTGCTTCTCATATTCATGTGTCATTGTCTAGCAGGAGAAGGTGGGTGGTCCTTTGCTTATAAAATGAGATTGCACACGTCACCGAAATTTTACAACAGTACCGAGGTAATCTTATTGTAGACTTATAACAATATTGCTTCTCATAGCATTGTCTAGCAAAAGAAGGTGGGTGTTTACAAAAACAAGATTGTAAAACGTTGTCGGGCTTTTGCAAAAGGGCAAACGTCATCTTATTTCTGACTTATCATACGAGTGCATCTCATATCAATAAATCATTGTCTAGAATAGGGCTGGATATCGGTACAGCGTACAGGTGTGACAGCGATCTCGCCCCCCCGGCGATCTTGCCCCCTCACTAGCGTTTTCGCCCCCCTTTAGCGTTTTCGCCCCCCCCCCCCAAGAGCAGCTGGTTACTACATATTACAGGTGCGCTACCTGGTACTATACTGCACCTGGGGAGTAACGTGTATGGTGTGTTACCTGGTACCTTATGGCACCTTATTACTGTACCGTAAGATGCCTGTCATACCTCGAAAGTCGATACTATATTGTTCGGTGCAAACATGACATTGAAATGAAAAAGACAATTTTTGCAGCTGAGGTGGCATAAAAACAGTGCTACTGCGAACGTATAAATCAACACCGTCTATGGTACGGAATACGTCAGCTATATGTTTTCAATTTGTCACAGTGTTTTCTTTCTTGTGCTGGAAACATTTCCAAAGCACTAACAAAAACACACGTGAATAATAGTTTCTCATTATAAACACTATCTACGCGCAAGTTGATATAGCTGTTGCTAATTGCTACACAAACACTGGTAAAGTACCAGTCTTAAGAAACACGGGTAAATGCATCAGTTCCTAAATACTAGAAAAAACAGTCATGTTGGAGGTGAAGATATCCCTTGGCCAGGTGCATATACCAAAATGTGCGTTATTCTAATTAATACCTAATATTTGCATAATTAATAAAGACATTACATAGTTCTTTTGTGGTCACTTCATGGTAGAGACTTCATATTGGAGATATATAGGTTGTTTGAGGACAGGTGAATACAATGAAATACATCTTATGTCAAGACTCAGGTATATGCAATAATGGGAATACAAGGGACCCAACCCTCCTTGTCTGAAACAAGTTCAGCTATCTTATTACCATGCATATGTAATTACGTTAATATTGATACTATGAATGGATTTATGTATTAAACTCGTGTACTTTTATCATTATGAAACTGCATTTTGTGATTTATACCAATCAACTTCTAAAATGTCATGTAAACCCGTTTTTTTTTTGGGGGGGGGCGAAATCGCTAAAGGGGGGCGAGGTAGGGGGGCGAGATCACTAGCCGGGGAGGGCGAGATCGCTAGCGATTTCGCCCCGGGGGGGCGAGATCGCTAGTGATTTCGCCCCCGGGGGGGCGAGATCACGGGGGGGGGCGAGATCGCTGTCACACCGGTACAAAAACCGGTTTTTCTTATTGGACCGGTCCGGAAAAACCGGACCTGAAAAACCGGACCGGATGTTGGATCGATTAGAAAATTAACAGATTATTTCATTAGGCATTCACACGTTTTGGCACTTGTAGGTGGAAGAAAATAACAAGATCGAAGTAGAGTAGAGTTTATAGTAATTTCTACCAAGTTTTACAGCCAATCGTACAGGTGCAGTTAGCATTGTAGGATTTTTTTAAAAAACGCCAGTATGAGTCTAATACTCCACCAAACAGATTTATTTTAGTGGAATGGACCATTGATATGAGTCATACTGAATCAGGTCCAGGTTCAGGTCCGGACCTGAACCTGATCCTCTGGACCTGAACCGGACCTGGACCTGAATTTTCTGTATCGGTACCCAGCCCTAGTCTAGAAGAAGCCATTGGGTGGTTGTTTGCTTGTGAAAAAACGAGGTTGCTAAAAGAACATTGCAAACCATCGTCAAGCTTTTATAAAATCATAAATGACATCTCACTTCAGTTCAGAGCTATCACGAGATTGATTCTCATATCAATATAGCATCGTCTTGCAAAACAAGGTGGGTGATTCTTTGCCTGTAAAAAAAAAGATTGCAAAACGTCATCGAGCTTTTATAAAAGGGCATAGGTTATCTTATTTCAGACTTATCACAATATTGCCTCCCATATCAATATATCGTTGAATAGCAGAAGAAGTTGGGTGGTTCCTTGCTTGCGAAAAAAAAACAAGATTGCAAAACGTCGTGGAGTTTTCTACAAATGAACAAATGTCATCTTACTTGTACAGACTTGTCCCAAAATTGACTCTTATATGAATATTAATATCATTGTTTAGCACAAGAAGGTGGTGGTTCTTCTCTTGTAAAACAATGAGATTGCAAAATGTAGTCAAACTTTTACAAAAGGACAAATGCCATCTTACTTTAGACTTATCTTTCGTTCTTGGTGCCAGTTGACTGAAAGAATCATTTAAGACTGATGACTAGCCATCTTTCAGGTTTCTAACATCGAATGTATCTATATTTGTGATAACCTGTTACATACAACACAAATGTGGGCTTTAATTCACAAACAAGGAAATACGCATGTGTGGATAGTAAACGCCCTTATTAGGCCATGTTGATTTGATTTTTATTTTGTTTACTTGAACCTTTGTTTAGTCAATCAGCAGACCGCGTTTCATTAAGGTAATGAGAGAAAAGAGAAAGATCAGACAAAGCTGTATAAAGTTTGATTCATTGATTACATAAATGGTATCCAATGTGAACCCTGGAACCGATACGAGTGATAACAGTGTCTACATAATGGTCAGGGGAATTGGCACACAAAATATGGTAACGTTATACCAAACAGTAGGTTATTTATTCCCGTTCTTTTATATAGATTAGTACATCGACGTGTTATAGATATAACATTGTTCGTTTTCGATAGTTTTTCATCAGTATTTTTTATATATATTTTCTATTTTTGAAGGTGCATTGTAGTATTTTTATTACGGTTGAAAACTTTGTTTTGAAAACAGCCGAGCATTGTTGCGCACGTGAGCTGTAACAATTCTCATCAGCACCAGACAAACGACACGTCACGTTCCTGAGCAGTAATCATACATCTGCGTCACGTCAGCTAATCGACCCTTTGGCGCCATTGTAATTTCAAATTGTGCTTAAGATATGTGCGTTCTTTTCATGGTTTTCCTTCTGTGTTATAACACAAATGTTTGATTACCATTGTATAAACGTTAACAATATGTATAAGAAACGGCTATTTCTTTACCAAAAATCACTATTTAGTCAAAAAAAGTTTAAAATGTCATCGAAGTTTTTCATAATAAGAACTTTATTTCAGAGTTCAGGGTTGTAGCCAGCGCCCGTCCTTCCGTCCTTTGACGGAATTTTGCAGCTGAGGACGGAAAGTTCAGACTCATCACAATATTGCTTTGTATATTCATGCATCTTTTAGATTGGAAGTGGGTGGGTGGTTCTTTGATTGTACGATGAAAATTGTTTTCGAAAAAAAAACGTAGTGTGTGCGTTGAAAAAGAACCACTTGAAGATTCTGTTGAAGAATCAATAATAAGTGCTAAAGTTGTTCATTAATAAGTGATTTTTCAGTGATAACTATGAGTGCAAAGACTGCTATGTTATAACTCAAGTTAAATTTTTGTTGAGGTTAAGAACACAAATTTTCGTGGTGTTGAAGTGACACATGGATAGAATGTGCTTCGCATTCAGGTTCAGTATCTTCATACTAAATATAAGTTAGTTGTATGTAAACATAATATCAACGAAAAATGGCAACATTCATGATTTGTGCATCTTTGTACGATTAATATCATTTACGTTTACGTGAGGGTTTTACAGTTACGTTTTTGGACCAGTCTACGATGTCTAGTGATGAATATATGATTCAACAACAATTGCGGAATATGTCGATATTAAAGAAAGTAATATTCATTTGTCAAAAAATAACTATTTTCCTGACTCTGCATTGAAAAACTAGTAGCCATAGCAACAGTAGTCTTAATGCTGTTGAGTATGAAAAACGTGTTTATTGTATAAGTGCTTTTCAAAAACTTTGACAATCTTTTTTAGTGAAATTACTAACAGCGCATTGCATTCAACTGCGATGATGTTGATGATTGTGATGATGTTTGACACAAAATTAGACGGTTTGATTGTATCAAGACTGCTTAGCACCAATGATCCATTGTGTAAATGTTATTCATTATCCAGGAAAAAAGGCAGTGTGAGTTAGGGTCAGCCTAATGCTGGTATGCTGGCAAGCTTATAAAGATTGTATAAGAAACTTAAATCTGAGTACAGTATGGAGAGTTACCTGAACCACTCAGATTTTGAGCTAAGATCCGCTTTATGTAAAATGAGGATAAGTGCTCATTCATTAGAAATAGAGAGAGGCAGGTACAAAAAACTGTCCGTTGACGAGAGAACGTGTAATTATTGTTCAGGGAAAGCAGTGGAAGATGAACTACATTTCATTTGTCAATGTTCACATTACAGTTACGAAAGAAACAAACTTTTCCGCAAAACTTTTCCAAGGTTTTATCACCTTACTGACCAACAAAAATCAGTCTTCTTGCTTAAGTCGTCCAACCCCTTTATATATGAAAATGTTGGACAATTCATCTTCCACTGCTTACGGAAAAGAAGTCAAACCCATCAAATAGCTTAGGTAGAAATAGATTTAGTTTAGACGTTATTCCCTTTTGATTTATCTATGAATATAATTTCCCTTCTTTGTTAAGTATGTTCATGTATACCACTACTACTTTACGTTGTATGCAATTAGCCCTCGGGCATGAATTTGCAATAAAGATTATTATTATAAAACTTCCCTTTTGTTACCTGTACCTATGCTAGAGGCTCCTCGTCTTTCAATATTTTGATATATATATTCCTGAATTTCCGTTAAAATAAAGTCTTATATTATTTGTTCTAAGGACTCGCAAACCAGACTAAGATTGTGCACCTTTATTTCAGATTTTAAAAAAGACAGGTGTAGATCAATGAGAAACAAAGATACAATTGATATTTACGAATTAGAAAGAGAGA
The DNA here is from genome assembly GCF_000003815.2 of Branchiostoma floridae. Lineage (NCBI taxonomy): Eukaryota > Metazoa > Chordata > Leptocardii > Amphioxiformes > Branchiostomatidae > Branchiostoma > Branchiostoma floridae. The sequence continues at coordinate 32,774,711 of NC_049982.1, forward strand.
GTTTTAAAAAGTTGCTAATTTCAAATTGAAAAAAATATTCAAATGTATATTGAATGATATGTTCATACAGCAACTCAAGTTAATTGCACACATAGAAAACTGGACAAATTGACAATATTGACTTACCCACACTGCACTGCGGCACCAGGTGTCACTGACTATAGTTACAGATGCGGTCACAGACGTTAAAACCACATCTGTACTGACACTGATTTATACACATTTTAATAATGCAGTCTCAAACGTAAAGAAGAGTAACATACATACATAAAGCGATGTAATCCTTTCCCATCTACTTCATAATGAATGAATGAAGACCTTTATTGTACATTCGTACCCACTGGGTTTAGTACAGGTCACAACAAATGATACAACATGATATAATGATACAATGAATCTACACTACTCAAGGATCGTATTCTACTGCGTACATTCGGCTTCTTCTCGTTTCTTTGTGATATTGAAAATGTAAGAACAGATATGCTTTATAAGTAAAGGATTGTCTAGATTCATAAGGAATATAAATTTGTCTATATTACTTAGTTGTATGAAGTGGGGGAACATGGATTCTATTAGTCTGTAGAGTTCAGCTCTCTCTTTCTTGTACAAACTACATTCTACTACAAAATGATGTTCGTCTTCTAACTTATCTAGACTGCAGTATCTACATATTCGTTGTTCTAGAGGAGTGCGGTTATGTCTTCCGGTTTCGATGTGTAATTTGTGGCAACTGACTCGTAGTTTTGTGACGGCCGTCCTGTGC
>NC_049982.1:32775573-32780734 GCF_000003815.2 Branchiostoma floridae
TTGTTCCACATTATAAGTGGACTTGAACAGTCTGTAAGACCTCAATTTGTTTTTAGCGGATCCACCTTTGTTGTCATTGTGTATCTCTCTTAGAAAAGTTTGAAAATAAATGTCTTTCAGACGCTGATTGATAGAATTGATAATTTGAGACGAATTTGTATTGTGCTGTAGAGGACAATGCCATACATAACCATAGCCGCATTCCTCCAGTGACTGGCGAACTCCTGACGCCCAACACTTGGCTCCAGCCTTGTCTAAATCTATCTGGCAAGAAAGAGCGTCTGACTGGAAACTGTCTGCTGGTACTTTCTGGCGAAGTCTAATTAAGTGTTTAATAGCATTTAGGGAGGCTTCCAAATGAATGGGGAACCTCCCTAACTCGGCTCTAGCGGCGAGGCCACTTGTGGATCTTGGCACGTGTAGGGTTTGCTTACAGAATTTTAGATGTATTGTTTCAATAGGACAGGATTTGGAGCTTTTAACAGAACCCCAGATTTCCGATCCATAGAGAATTATGGGCTTAACACATGTATCAAAAAGTTTGTTTCTGACAGACAAAGGAGCATCGGCTTTGTCTAGGGATTGATTTATCCCGAATAAAGCTTTCAGACCCTTACTGTACAAGTGTTTGTTGTTCGCCTTGAAAGTACCCGCAGAATTGACAACAATACCTAAATAACAATAGTTTGTCACTATTTCAACAGGATTGTTCTTATACATGAAATACACATCTTTTGGTATACGACCACCCTTAGTGAAAACAATTATTTTTGTTTTCCTAAGGTTCACATTTAGGTGCCATGTTTGACAGTATTCTTCTAGTCTATTCAAAGAACATTGTAGACCTTGTTTGGATTCAGAGAAAATAACTAAATCATCTGCATACAATAGACAAGAGACACGCTTACTGTACATAGTTGGGGGGTTACAAATATCATTATCAAAGACAGATGTAATATCACTTAAAAATAAATTGAATAAAGTTGGGCTTAAATTACAACCCTGTCTGACACCACAGTTTGTGACAAAAGGTTCAGTCAGACCTTGACTGTATTTCACACGATTTGTAGTTTTTGAATACATGTCTTTGATAGTTCGAAGAAAGTTGCCCTGTATACCTAACTTGTTTAATTTGTAAAGGAGGCCATTTCTCCAGACGGAGTCGAACGCTTTACTAAAATCTACGAAACATGCAAAGAGACGGGAATTTTTACTTAGATACTTGCTAACTAATGTACTTAACACGAAAAGATTATCTGTAGTTCTAAAGTTCTTCCTAAACCCTGCCTGATGGGGTTTGAAAAGACTATTGTTTTCGGCATAACTAACTAAGCGATTGTTTAATATAGAGGAGAATAGTTTACCTAAGCAGCTAATTATGGAAATTCCGCGGTAGTTGTCTGGGAGAGATGGGTCGCCGGATTTGTGAATTGGAACAATGTGGCTAAGGGACCACTCCTGTGGGTAATACCCGTTTTGCAGACAATTGTTAAAAAGTTGCAGGAGTGGCGTTTGAAGTACCGATTTACCAAATTTCAACATTTCATTTAAGATCAAATCATTTCCACTCGATTTATTGTTCTTGAGGTTTGAAATGGCATTATATAATTCTTCTGAAGTTATAGGGGAATCTAGAACAGATGGATTAGTAGCGGAGGACGACGGATTTAGTTGATCGTTTTCCGGAATTGGAGAGTCGTTTGTACCATTATTAGGGAGTTTGTCTAAATTGCTAAAATGTTCAAACCACTCTTCTTCTGAGATTTGATTATTTTCTTGCGTTTTCGTCGGTTTTAGCTTATTAACTAAGTTCCAAAAGGCGCCTGGATTTTTGTCTTTGAGGGAAGACAATTGGGTCATGATTTGTTTGTGAAAGTCTGTTTTCTTCTTTTTTATCAGTTTTTTAAATTCTTTTTTTCTTTTGAAATATCTTCCCCTTATGTCGGAGTTACATGGTTGTTTGGATAGTAAATATGCTAGGTTCTATATTTCACGTTTTAGTTCGTTACAACTCTTGTCAAACCATTGTTTATTTTGTCGTAGCTGCGGGTGTTTCTTATGTTTATTTATCTGTACTGATAGGGATTTGAAACCAACGTCTCTTAGGATTGAACTAAATTCTGAAACAAAGGCTTCTATTTCTCCATTAGATTTTGTGTCCTTCGTATTTTGTGATGAGAGTGAATTCAGTCTATCGATAAAATGAGATTGAGAAAGGATGTGGTTGAATTTCTGTGCAGATTTATCATCCCAATGAAATCGTTTTGGAGCGGGATTTCTTTTACGCTTTTGTTGTTTTTCATGCTGGTTTTGATGGTCTGTGTTTGATTTAATGAAGACTGATATCAGGCAGTGATCTGAAAAGACAGTTAGCGGATGAATTTGAAATAATAAAATGTTTTGCAGAAACGATTGGCTGGAAATTATGTAGTCGACCGTGCTACTACCGTTTGGTTGGTGACAGGTATAGTTACCTTGCAGGTCCCCAGCCACCCTGCCATTTAATATTCTGAGGTCTGCTTGTATGCAAAGCTCACTCAAAAGCCGGCCAAACTTGTTTGGAGGTGACTTATCCATATATTGCCTATCACTAACTTGGTTCGAGGAGCTGGCGGGAAAACCGTCGATGTTAATTTCGCTATCCACGTAATCACGTAGGTTACCAATACGCGCATTTAGATCTCCCCCTAATAAGACGAACCCCTCTGAACTATATCTACTTATTTCCTCTTCTAGTATGTCTAATATATGGTTATCGGCATTTTTATGAGTAGAAGAAGCGCTTGGGCTTAGGTAAACTGAACATATGAAAAGATCTTTCGTAAGTCCTAAGACGTTACGGTCTATCTTTACCCAGAGGGCATCAGTCGACTTAGAAGGTACTTTTTTGACATAATTTTTGAATTTGTTTTTATAGAAAAATATAATTCCCCCTGATGAGCGTTTCGCTCGTTTGCTTTTTGTTCTGAATAGATGAAAATAACTATAGTTAGCGATGTTGATTTTTGTGTTTTGAGTGCTCCATGTTTCAAGTAACGAAAAGAAGTCGAATTTGCGAATTTCGTCTAAAAACTCTACATCTTCTAATTTAGAACCTAGGCCGTGAACATTCCAGGCGGCGAAGCATTTGCTTCCGCCATTGAACATTTTCATCAATGAGATTTTCAAGAGAGTTGCGTCTTTACCTTAATCATCAAAATACTTTAACTCATGAGAGTGACAAGATCTAAAATGTCATAGCTAAAATGTTAAGCTGAACCAATGATAAAACTCCGTTACTTTATATATACTCATATATACGGTGAATTATGTATAATAATCGTACTAAGCACTAGGTAAAATACAGAGCATATCAACTATATGTACATGATAAAACTATTCTACGATACTGTAGCTGAGACAATTGATGGGCGCAATTATAACTAGAGTTCGGCGACCTCATACCTCCATGAAAATTTAGAGCTTTTGTAAATTTTATGCAATGAATGAACATTAACATAATTTATGCATGGTGTTGTTCATCATTGACTAACGTACACATGTCACAATAATAAAATTCCCATCATTAATCATAAAGAGGTTTTGCAATTTGTACATAAATTATGCAAATAAGTGATTAACAAGTGTTACATTTATTGAAGTCCAGTTATATTGCAAACAATGGACTTATACAATGTCCTCATTAATAATGCAAATTAAGTCCTCATTTGCATAACATGCATATAATTACGAACATCTTTGCCCAAGCTACCTGCATGCCGAAGATTATGTCGATCCGTCGATCCTTTCTGCAGTTATCCTCTTTGGAGTGTCTTTACAAAAAAGCCCCTGCAGTTCCGAAATTAAATGTTAGGGGGCTGAAACCTGCCCCACTTTGTCATGACACTGCAAGCTATCTACCACCTGAATGTCAAGACCCTATCACGTCCGGACAAGAGATACATAAACAAGGTAGAGAGTATGTTTCAGAATTCATAACAAACACCTGCGACACATTGATGTAAGATGTTTACTGATTATGCAAAATATATATAACAGTGCTCATTATTGATGTCGGTATGTATGTACATCTTTGAAGCAGCAAGGAAATATAAACATGTATCTATTCATTTGCATAGCAAATATATACAAGTATCTCTCGCTCTTTCTATATACATATATGTAGATATGATATTCGTACATATAAACGTTATATATCCTCTGTATATAAACCATACCTAAACTTTTGCACACACGAGTATCAAATATGCATTGTCAATAGTGCAGAAAAGTAAACTTTAAAGATTCTTTGCGCAAAGAAGTTTAGCCTTCATGCAACTTAGGGTGTATCATCAGCATGATCAAGGGTTAAGGAAATACAGACCATGTCGTGGTCTGAGTAGTATGTGTCTACAATGTTAACCTGTGCGCTGCAATTTGAATTGATATAAACATGATCCAAAAGACTACCCTGGTCAGTGGTTGGAGTTTGAACTTGTTGCTTGAAGCCGAACTGCTTCATGACTGTCAGGATGTCGTGGTCTGGATATTTTAGGAGGTCAAAATTGAAATCCCCAAGAATGATTGTGGGATTTTGGAGTAAAGGTAGCATATTTTGCAGCCTTTCCATGAAGATGGCAGGTGGGAAGCATGGGGGTCTGTAGATGGTGACAATGTTGACTTTGGTGGCTGATTTTGTGACAGTAATGGCTGTGCACTCAAGTTCACTAGCCGTGACTGCAAGTTCTGCGGGGCAGACTGCTTGTGTAGCAACAGTCATTACTCCACCTCCTAGCCTTCCAACTCTTTCAGCTCTGAAAGATTGGGCCTCTGGTAATACAAGGTCAATCGGTTCCTGTCCTTTTAAAAATGTCTCGACAAAGCACAATACATCTGCCTGAGGAACTGATTTGTCAAGTTTTAAGTCATCTAAATGCTCAAGGTACGAACGGATGTTTAGCAGTCGGATTTGCATACCGGACATCGTAGTAACAAAGGGCAGCGGTACCTTGGGTGAAAGTTTTTGGCGAAGACGGTTCATTTCCTGCACTACATCAGGGTTACATCTAATTGACTTGGGATCAAAACCTAGAAGGTACAGGCCATTCAAGGTCTTGACCCGGCTCATGGCAACATAACATTGACCTGGCATGAAGTTGCTCTTGTCGTCCATGAAACAACA
>NC_049982.1:32788480-32789781 GCF_000003815.2 Branchiostoma floridae
CTGGCTAAATAACATCCTTCCGTCCCATGAACGCACAGAAAGCACAGTTATATAGGGTAACACTTTAATAAGGATTTATTTAAATTTTTCTGGCGTCAAAACATAGATAATGACAAGTGATCGTAGTATTACGTCATTGTAATACATAGTAATAAATAGTGATATTCTTAAATCATACATCTTGTACTGGCAATCGTGTTTAAGAAAAAGCTCACATTGTACATAATATTTTGTACAAAATGCAAAATACCATACTATATAATTGTTGTATAATCATTATTAGCTTAACATCATTCGTATCTTGGGAAAATAACAGCTCAGAGACGACGGTATTCTACCGGTTTCGAATTTAATCTGTCTTTCACAAGACTGACAGAGATCGGACCACTCCTCCTTTTAAAACTTTTATACCTTTTCTGTGCCTCCCTAGTGCAGGGCGCTCTATCCTGAGTTTACGATATTGACCAAAAAGCTTAAAGGGTTTCGTTTTGTCCTGGCTATAGGCTAGGTTGCCCTGATCTAGGTCTAGTTCACTATGCACTGAGTAGTAGCTAGGTTAGGTTGCCCTATAGGTCCTCCAGGTCAGTTTGTCCTGATGACTTATATTAGGTTGACCTTTGGTATGACATCATCTATTGTTCTAGAACAGTTGCCTATATATCATGGGAGTATGTACATTCAAGGAGGAGGCATATCATTATGCCGTCATGGTAGTCGTTTACAATGCTATGCGTATTCACAGTCCAAGAGCTTTAGGTCCGTGTACAAGCAGAGTATAGTGAAGTCAAATAAAAACAAGAGTTCGTAGACCTCAGGCCTGCATGAAATGTATTGGGTGTCTGTAGGCCTATTGTGTATTTTTTTTCCTTTTCGTCCCTGGTTGCGTGGTTGGAAAAGTGAGATTTTTACCGTGGTGGTTGTGCACCATGCAAAAGTCTGAAATTCCATTTTCGGAATGTGTAAGTTTGGGCAAGGATGAACATTACTTATTTTGGATTTCTTAAGCATGTAACCAAGCACAGTACCTTGAAGTTGTTGAGACGACTTTTCCTACCTTTTTTTTGGTCTCAGATGGCCCATGTACTTATTCTGTCACATATGATATATTCAGTACTGATATCTTCCTATTTCAATGTACTGGCCTAATGCAGCTGCTAAATCTCCTTAGTGTTCCAATGATATTCAAGATTTATTTCTGGAGTGTTATATCACGTGACACTGGAAGGTTATTTGCATAATTTGACCAATCATATTTTTACAGTAGTTCCATAGACAATATGAATAGTGCTAGCCCCCATCCA
>NC_049982.1:32791766-32816681 GCF_000003815.2 Branchiostoma floridae
GATTGAAACTTGTTTTCATAAGAAAAGCTAAAAGAAATGTTCCACTTTCTTTCAGTTGAACTTTCACCAATCATACAATTAATTCTACAAATGTCTCCGAGAGAGTCTTCATCTTGTATTCTCATTCCTTGATGTCAAAGAAAAAAACCCAGCGATTTCGACAAAAACTCGACAGCCTGTCATCCATGAATGAATTAACTTGGCCTTACAAGGACATCCGGTCAACTAGGGTCACAGGAAACTATCGGCATATGAATATTCCCCCAAAACTTTTTATTTATCCTTTTATTTTCTTGTAGTCGATACAGCGAGGACAGCTACAGTGGTAAGGCGAGTCACCGCAATAGTTTCGAGCTGAACAGCATGGGTGTTTACCGTCAGGATCACATTCAGCAGGGCTACCATCATCTGCAGGGTAACCCTGGCCACAACGCCAGTCGTGTCGCCACTTCCTCTTAGCAGCTATTGAAGGAAAGGTTTATTCTGTCATGATCATAATTTCCAAAATTAGAGTTCCGCGACGTCATACCTTTGCTATAATGATATATTGACCTTTTCGTCTGATGTATTGTTAAAAATTGTGATTAATCAAGCGACATCCCAATTGGCAGGAATTCTGAGTAGAGAATGTTATTATTCAAATCTAATGTTTTTTAAAGTATAAAAGTCTTATCTTAACAACAAAAAAACTTATTGTAGCATGTCCTCATAAACCATGTGTAAGACACCCTGACATGTATCATTTAGCTATGATTATTTTCACTTGCAAACACCACAATATGGAATTATGGTATGATATTATCATTATGTTTAACTGAGATCATGTTTACTCAATTCCATTGTATGGCATTGTTTTCTTGTCGGATTTATAGCTAAAAACTGTAACTAGAATAAAATTTGATGAAATATGAGAAACATCGTTTCCGACGCACAACAGGCTTGTGAAGGTCAAACGTTACAATGTTTTTTGCGTAAATAACAAGCTATAAAGGGTACAATAAGTAAATGCACATGTCCAACCGTACATTTTTTTTCTCTTTCTTTACGGCAAAGGTGATATTTACATACGAAGTCCGACTTTATATAATTAACCGCTACACATTTCAAGTCAACACATAAGACTTTTCACACCTAACTTTCGTAGTGAAGCAACTGGTATTATTATACCGAGTGTCATGTTGTTCAAAATAAAAACGACATATCTCTTCTAAAATCTATAATAAAAGCATAGGGATGCTGATATCAGTAGCTAATAAAAGAGGTATGAAACACCATAGCAGCACAGCCATGATTAAGTCACGGAGGATTATGGTCTACAGACTCTTTTTCCTCACCGTTTTCTATGGAAATCATGACAGATTCACTTTAATATGGAGCTTTTTGTTTTATATATACCTGTGTTTTATAGTTTATTCCACATTGCGCATAATTAAATACTGCCTGCATTCCTTGTTATAAAGATTGTATACAAGTATGAATTTCTCTTACCTGATGGAAATCCATAGAAGTTCAGTTCCCTAAGTGCAGGCTGAAGGCGCGAGTTGACCGGTATGACCAGTAACCTCCAGTACCGCGCAGTTTCCTGGAATCCGCCGAACTCCTGGCGCCTGTCTGTCCCTATCTGCACGTAAGTAACAGGCATTACATCCTCCCAGTTGTACGGACTCCCAACCTGTGACTTCTGCAACCTGAAGGCCTCAATACCACGTTTGATGTCTCCGAAGTTGTTGATTGCGATGCCATTCAGGGTATGTGGTGCTGTGAGGTCTCCGAAGTTGTTGATTGCGATGCGATTCAGGGTATGTGGTGCTCTGAGGTCAATTACGATATATAGGTTGTTACGATTGGGTTGGGCCAACCAGTAGGTTTTAGTGTTCCCGTCCAACGCTTTGCTGGCAATAAATCGCATCCCTTTGTCCCGAATACTGTTGGTGTACACACGCCATGAATCCCGTTTCAGCCACGCAGGTACAACTGAGAAAGAACAGTATCGTTAATCTAACATTATCAAAATATAAGACAGACGAACCCCACATTCTCAACATGATACTTTGAGTTGGAACTTTAAATGCAGTATTAATGCCATTCACACCAGTTTTTCGGACCATCTGGGATGGGGAGAGGGTGGTGGTGCTTTTAAAGGCCGCCCCTTCTGACTCCTGAAACTCTTAAACGACTTATGGCCGCCAAATTATTAGATTGATGTAGACGTTGATAATGAATATTCTAAGAACTTTGATTAAATATGACGTAATATTGCGTCATTACGACGTCATAAATTGAGTTATTTGGATGGAACTGTGAAAAGGAGGATTCCCAGAAAACGTCATGGTAAGTTACAAAAATTTTAGATTACAGAAAAAGTCATGTTTGCTACTGTTGTTAATAGCAACACCAATAACGTTAAATTTGTGGAGATACCAGTTAGGTCAGTCATCTTGTGTCCTCAAATTTGACTTTTCAGAAATACATTTTAGCACATACTCTCAAAACAAATTATAAATAGACTAAGTGAGCGTCTTCTGATTGAAAAATAGCAACGGATTTTTAGGAATGATAATCTAGTTATCTAGTTGATCTGGAACATTGGTCCGCCATATTAGATGTAATCGATTGTTACGTGGTAGTTATTGCTCGTATCCGGATAGAAATTGGTGTAAGCAAGATTATCATGTGCACAAGGTTACCAGGGTTGTAGGTGGTGCTCGCAGCAGTGTGGATATTGGTGTAGGTAGTGTCCACAGCAGTGTGGATATTGGTGTAGGTATTGTCAACAGCAAGCTGACTATGGATGGAGGTAGTGCCCACGGCAGGGTGTCCATGGGTGTAGGTAGTGTTCACAGCAAGCTGGCCAAGGGTGTAGGTAGTGTCCACAGCAGTGTGTCCATGGGTGTAGGTAGTGTCCACAGCAGGGTGACCATGAGTTGAGGTAATATCCAAATCAGGCTGAGCGTTGGAAGTATTGTCAACAGCTCCCCTTGTCTGTGCATAGGCGATATTCCAGTTTATATAGCTAGTACTCTTAACAGGATTTGTGACGAAAGTAAATGTCGACGGTCCTTTTACTGGTGTAAAATTACATGCTTTTAACAATGCCCCTGTGCCCTAAACATGTTTACACGTAACTAGCATATGCACGTGGGGTACATCCCGGAAGTTGCGGAACGGAATCAAGACCATTTTTCTTACCCTTTGAACGTCCCAAACACTGTTGTTGAAATAAATGAAGGCTCCCGAAATAATCGATGCCACCAAAAGGGCAGTTACTAGCACGGCAGCGCCAATCCTTTTACAAGAGCACTCTGAAAATGAATACGATGTTAACGTCAATATTGTTTGTGTTAATGACCCATGTACCTACGCGTGCTGCATGTGTTACAGATATTCACGAGGTCTCATTGATGAGTTTCTTCTTCCCATAGACTTCTATGTTATAATTCGTGGTTTGAATGGCCGCGTTCATAATGAAGCTACGTGAAATTTCAGCAGATTTTTCATTCTATGTCAAGCACATTTACCCTATATTGTGGAAAAAATTGCCAACGTAAACTTAGCATAGGAACTTTTTTTATAGCAATTACAAACTACGAATTAGACAATCCCCAAAAAAAGGCACTTTTTCGCTGCTAGTGTACAACCGCACCACTCAGAACCCACGACTGTGTACCTCCGACCTAGCGCGCGGCTGCAAAACTTTACCTGCTAATTTCTTCAGTTACAAACAAGCTTTCACCAATCTAACTTTTGAGATCAGTTCCGTTGGCTGAAAGGGAATTTCTCACCGCTAAAAACATGCGTCCGTGCAGCCGTTTATTTTTTGGCTCGGATATATTTTAGGGTACCCATGCTACTCGGAGTAATACATCAATGAGACCAGAAGAGAGTGATATATAAAAGTCATGTGTGTATATCATCTATGTGTGAAAGACATTAGGACAACCAGCTATTGAAATAAGTCTAGGAAAACAACTCATTGAACTTCATTAAACTTAAGTCAAAACGTCTACATGTTTTACAAAACAATCTGAAAGAAGAAGAATACCAAATAATAAAAATGACGATGAAATAGGTTCAGCTCACGATGTTCATCGACTTGTTTTTGTTCAGACTTTAAATATGACAGGAGTATCAATAAGAAATCAGATAAACAAAAACCTAATGTTACAAGAAAAAGTAGAATTATCGTAAATAAAGAACGGTTATTAAAAAAAAGGTAGTATAATTGCCATGTTTGCTATTTTTCTTATTTCCTTCACCAAATCTAACTATATACATATTAAAAAAAAACTTACGGCAATGTGCTTGTTGTGGTACGTTTGGCACATAGATCGGATTCCTGTTTAGGCCGTCTCGCTTGGAGCTCGGATCTGTGCTCGGGATATGTTTGTTTTGAGAAAAGTCAATGTATTCATTTCCAGTAACCACGTTGTCAGTACATGTATCTTGTTCAGTGGAGTTGCCTTCTGACCTGTATGTTGGGTTTGTGAATTCATATGCGACAGCATATGGCATATAAGGATCCAGGTCGTCAGTGACATCGATTGTCTCTTTAATTTCATCTTTAATATCATTTTTGGGGATTACTTTTGTGTCATAATCATCGTTATCTGTTGTTGTATTTGTATTTTCTTCGGCATATAGTCCGTTGCTGGAGTCGCAATGTATATTTGTTGCGTATCCAGAATCGGGTTTCTCCAATGCCTTTGTGAGACATGTCGGGTACCTGATAGTGTTTTGATCGTTTTCTTGATTGCTCAACGGATTTGGGTGTTCCTTCTGTGGGAAGGCTGGCTGGATGTTGAATTTCGAAGCCTCTACATTATTCTGACATATGTTTTGCTCTGTTATTGGTTTGTTATCGTCATCATCGATCCCGATTACATGTGCGGTATCATCTGCAGCTTCAGTTTTATCAGGCATATGGTTACCATTATTATGTTCATCGCACCCAATATGTGTAAAAGGCTGTCCGTCATAGTTCCCCTGGTCAGTCAGTTCCTTAGATGCATTTTGAAAATATCGAGTTTCAGGTACGGTCTTGCTATCTTCGACAGGAACCGATCTGTCAGCATCATTTTCAGATGGGCTGTATGGTGTTTGGTACATCGGGTTTGGCAGCACGGTCGAAAAGGCATATGGATCTAATTCGTTTGGTATTTTGGGATCTGAAGTTGCTTGCTTAAAACCAACTTCTAAGACAGCGTTTGTTGGTACATCGTCTGGGGTGATGATGTCTTCAGCCATGCTTGTTTCTTACCCTGTAAGACATATCACAATTCCTAGTTCGGACGTGTATTCGCGCATCAATATGCATTATGGCCCCTAGACCTTTATTTTAAAGCACAAAAATGACAACAGCACATGCGGTATAGGAACTGTTAAATAACATATACCGAAGAACTTAGCCCAAAAAACTAGTAATCTAAAAAAACAGTCTTTGAAGGTTAGGCATTCATGTAATAAGATATGCCAAAGAGCAGTTGCTCAAGCACCGCAGCCATCCATCCGTATGACACCTGAGGCCGCACAGTTCCAATTTAGAGCTATAAGCCTGTAGCCGCTGAAGTAGCTTGGCGGGCTAAATAACAGTTCCAAACTGGAACTCTGCGGCTCAATACGTCTTACTGGGAAATAACTCCAGTGCCATACACGACTGTAAGCTGAGGAAAGAGTCTACTATATTCATTTCATTTTACAATTTTATTTATCTTACTAACCATTCGTTAACCAAAGAATTCGTTTAAGCCTTCATGATTTATACAGTTAACCGAATTGACTAAACATCGAGAAAACTACTTTGGAATTCAAAGTGATAAGACGGCCATCTTGAGAATATAGCGTCACATTATTATGCTAATAAGATGATGTAATTGGTCTAAATCAAAGATGGCTGACAATATCGTGATTAAAAGTATAACCAGCTCAGTTTCACTTGCATTTCATCATTACTAGACATTTACATACAACACAAAAAATCACTTGCGGTATAGGAACTGTTAAATGACATATGCCATATTCTATATTATCCTAGGCATATTCTTAACGTGAGAGAAGAAGTAAATCTAAACCATACTGTAATTCATACAAAGTAGCCACAAAATGAGTGAATTTATGCCGTATATTGCACAACCATTGGCAAACCTTAATGTACACCAATGTCTTAGAATGCCAACTTCAATTCCAAGGTCAAACGTCTATATAACTTACTTGGGCATACTAACAAACCATTATTATATTTCAGCCATACCATAGGTATGGTGAAATATATTGTTATACTACAGTATGGGATTGCAATATATTGTTTTTGCTCAGTCTCTTCTTCTCCTCCTTTCAAATCTTCAAATGGGATTAACTTTTTCATTTTGGGGCCAAATGAGCTGAAATTTGGCAGAGTGGTAGTACTAGCAAATACCCCCAGACGTTTTTTTTTCTTCACTTTTTTGATAGATGCCTTAAAAATTATGATATTTAGGGTTTTTGGTCATTTTTAGACAAAATATGTATATTTTGGGCCCCTGTGCCCTGGTATTACAACCTAATGACATTTGGTACAGTGGTGCACTAGACATATGAGCACAGGAACCCATAGACACTTTCGTCATAGTTTACTTAAAAAATGAGTTATTTTGGAGTTTTCGGCCTTTTTTGACCAAAAATGTATATTTTTTGCTCCTACACCCTTGTATGGAAACCCAATGACCTGACATTCGGCATGAAGGTGTGTCTAGCAAGTGCCTACACTACTTCATTTTCACTTTGGGCATACATTACTTTAAAATGTTAAATTTTGGGATTTTTTGCCATTTATAGACTAAAAAAGTTTTGGCCCCTATGCCTATGTATGAAAACCAAATGGTCCGAAATTTGGTATGAAGGTGCGTAGGGTATATGGCCACAGGGCTCTATTCACAACCATGGTGTACATCAATTACAAATTGTTAAATTTGGGATTTTTTGCCATTTATGACCAGTAATGTATATTTTTGCTTCCTGTGTGAAAAAGCCAGCTGATCTGGGCTTTGGTATTGGGATAGCTTCAGCACTGTAAATGGAAAATGTGCCACATAGACCAGTCCATTTTGCATAGATAGGGGTGTTCTGGAAGAATCCATTCTTGTAAGTGGGTATAGGTATGAAGATGGATTACAATATGCTGTATTTGCTCCCAAGCAAATGTCGGCCTTTCTAGTATTCGTAATGTTTCTTCTCTCTTTCTTCTTTCTTTCTCCTGTCAAATCTTCAAATTGCTTCATCTCCTTCATTCCTAGACCGAATGACCTGAAATTTAGCACAGGAGTAGAGTGGGCGAATACCCTTCGGGCATTTTATTTCATATCTGCTCCGAAAATTAAAATTATTGAGTTTTTTTGGCAAGTTTTGGACCAAAACTGCATATTTTGGACCCCTGTACCATTGTATTACAATTAAACGACCTGAAATTTGGTATAGATATGCAGTGGATATATGGTAAATAATCCGAGTAAAGGTTTTGGCATATACCATTTTCAAATTATTGATTTCAGCACTTTTTTGAGGTGGAATTGGTTTTCTTTCGGCCTTTTCCCGTGAATTCACGTGACCCCAGAGCCCAACATGTGCCACCTGCCAGCGGTCTGAGCTTTAGCGAGAGTTAATTGCTTTATTGAACCAGCCAATTAGCGACGAGGAAGGCAAATGCTAGTTGATATTCATAAGCGGGGCCTTGCAATCCCGTATATACACAAATAGATGCATGTTACGGCTTTTCAATGGCCATATGTCACCCTGTGCCCGGTTTAAAATTGTAGTTTGCAAGGATTTGGAGTTCAGACAGGGTCATTTGAGCGGTAGCGGACGGTATGCGTGTATTGAACGTTAGAATACAAGTCTTTGTCGATGAATTTACCAACATTCCGAATGGCACTATCAATCATTTCCGCAGATTTGACTTTGGAAGGGTTAGTTGAGACAATCGAGAAAATGTTACTTGGCGGAAAACGCGGGAAAATCGGACAGCTTGCGTTTAGTTTTGATACGTAAGTTTCACAGTGGCGAGAATGATTATTTTCTCTTCAACATTTCTCTTCAGAATTATTTGAACTGTAGATTTAAAAAATTGGCTTACATGTGCAATGTTTATATGAATAAAGATCAGTGGGTACTAAAATTATGTGTAACTTATTGCTCCTAAGCAATAGATCAGCATTTTCTCTACAGTGGCTACCTGTCTATAGTTGCTACATTTTTTCACCGGACTAGAAGGAAAAGTGATGTATTTTTCCCGAGCAAATGTAGGTACTTCTAGTGTAGCTGTTGTTCGTTTTTGACGTAAACTAGATGTACATTCAAATTGTAAGTAACTTTAAACTGCCAGAGTTTGAGCCCAATAAAACACTCTCAGTACCAGAGTATTACCACTGACCTCTGAAAAGAAACCCTCGAACAATGTAGAAACTGCTATCATCCGGGTCTCGCACGCTACGAGCAGGAAATTTTAACGCTAAGACAAGATTACGTCCTATGGCTGATTGTAAAACAAAGTAAAACAATTTAACAGTGGTATGCAGAAGCATATACTTAACAAAGAAGGAAAATACAATATATAGATAAAGCCAAATCAAGTTAACTTGTTGGTCCTGGGATTTTTCAGAAAAGAAATGAAGGGCGGTAAAATTCTTTTAAAATTCGAGACGTCTTCGTTAAAATATGCTCATACAAAACAAGAAAAGGATTTAAGTTTTCAGCTTGAAAAAACAAACACTTCTATTACACAGTGCCTGCACCTGCTCGATAATAATTAAAACGCATGCCCTACTTGAATAAAAAAGGTTCACTGCAATAATAAATCACAAGGAGATTAGAACGGTACTTAGACCTAGTTATCGTAGTGGAAATTGTTGAATGGCCTCATGTGATTTCATGATGAAAATTTTCTGAATGGAAGATGCGGTGTTTTTTTTCACTTTCGGAAAAATAGGAGATACCGCGATTCTAAAAACCAATAGATTTAATTCCATCCGGCCATGTTGGGTTTCTGGGGTGGTCTGGGGTCATGGCACCAGAACGAGACTGCAGGTGGTGCCAGCTGGGCATTCTACTATATAGGCTGTATTGCAGACATACGTATGCCATCTTCGGCATTTCACAGGTTAAATACTGCATAATATATGCCTGTTATCTGTAGAAAATATTGTTTTGGACATTTGAGCTCGATTTGGGTGAAATTGTTTTATTCATTTTTCACATTTTTTGACGGATGACCTGACTAAATATATTCATTTAAATGTTTTTTGATTCAAACATGCCACGTATTTACAAATTCTAAGGGATAATAAGCTAGTTTTTCTTGATCTGGCCATACGGTCCGCCATCTTGGATTTGGGGCTGATGACGTCGTAAAATTAGCATAATAATGCATAGTTCACAAACAACTACGCAACCATTTGCCATGACTCACTCCCATGGTGTAATATATTCATCCGAAGTACAAAATGCGAAACATTCCCATGAAGACCCCCTCTGACGGCTCGCGTTATGTATGGCCCAAATAGATTATGACTGTTTTTGAATAAGTAGATGTTTCTCTCTCGAGTGAAAGTAAAACCATACACCAGAGTCACCGCTCATATGAGATAATGGGCCTTAAAATTTACAGTGACAAAAATTATCCTTTCAGTTGTTCAGGCAACCCCCTAGCAAACCCTTTTAGCGTTAAAGCATCATCTTCATCTTTTGGTCTGTAAAACGTTCAAAAAACATGCTACATGGAAATGTAAAACTTCTGCCCGTTCCTTTATTAGATTTATCAGGATTGCCATCGAAATTTCAGTAATTTTAAGCCATAAATTGTTGCATTTTAAAGGGTCTCTCCGCGGAACCCTTCTGGCCTGGCTGCAAATTGTAAACGCCAATTAGGCAACGGAGTTTACATAATGCTTTATTGTTCCTTCAAAGATCTAGATAGTTAACTTAAATCCTCTCTGGACTGGTGGATTTTGATAGGCAAGCAGAACTCCTAGGAAAAGCACTGTCACGAGACGGCAAGGCGGCTGGCTGGCTAGAGTTCATTGGAAGGGAACCTGTTGTCCTATATTTCAACGTTGTTAAAAGAATTTAATAGTTGAAGTGCAAAATTAAGTATTACAGTACACCAAGGTATGTTTAACTGTATTTATTACCGTTGGATATTGTATCTCTAGATGATTTAGTATATGTTTGAAGTGTTTCCAAAAAAATTTCCCCCTACACACAAAATAGACTCTCCCGAGCCGCCCTTCCGACCAAGACCATGTGGCAATTCACGTGCCTTTGGGGTGTTTTTTTGTTTGTTTCAGAAATTTCCTGAGTTGGTCCTATGCCATATAACAATGCCTTCATTGTGCACTTTGCTGTAAACTGTGGCAAATTATCATCTAGCGGGGACTTTTCACCGTGGCCTGGTTAGATCAACCACAGACGGCGCGTCACGCTAGCTTGCTGCACTGTCGGCGGTCCTCATGGGACCCAAAACAGATCTTGGGAAGACTATGCATTTATGATATATTTAGGTGTTAAGGACATTTTTGAACAAGCAACCAATACATGATTTTCTTTCTTTCTTTCTTAACCGACGGTCTTCCTGACAAGTACATTTCACATATTCTTACTATAGAATTTCGGCAAAAAATTTAAGCATAACCAACACAATTTCTCCCTTTAAAAGCGTTGGTGAAATAGAGGTAAGAAATCATGGCAAAGTAGTCTACCAGAATTATGCTAGCCGCGGAAATCGAACGACTGACCCGAGGCTTCCCGAAAATAAACAAGTGACCCGAGGCGTCCCGAAAAGGAACGAGTGACCCGAGGCGTCCCGAAGAGTCGCAAAATCCTCGACCGACCCAAACCCCCAAACATGTCCTCGCGAGGACAAGGTAGCGATGAAGATAAAGAAGTGACCAAAATCTCATTTTTTTCTTTTCCTTCGGTTATGAATTGAAGGCATCACGACCATTGAAAATTGATTCTTGATTATCTTTAGTACTATTAAACGTTTTTATGAAGATTTTTTACAATACTGTGGAAACTATAAGGTAAGTCAGTCCGTTCAGTCCGTCTGGGGTCCAAACGGACCTTAGCAATAAAATGCAGTATTTGAAACAGATGACAACATTATGGTGTAATTTAGCTAATAAGGGCAGCCATCTTAGATTTTGACAAAAGAAGTAAGGAAATATGCATAAATTATGAATTTTGAAAATAACATTGAATTTTATAGAATATAATTGTTGCCAAAATGTGTACCTTACCGAGAAGACCTTTTTTGAATTAAAACTGGCACATTTTGGCAAAAATATGCCTGTCAGAATTTCGTTGCCATGGCTACCCCCAAAAATGATAATTTTATATTATTGACCAAGAATATTTGCTAACAGTATATTGTGATATGTTTTGAGTTCCGCAGCTTTAGCACTAGCCGATCATGGGTTATGTGAAATAAAAGTTGCCGAGTGCCTCAAAATTCCCCCTTTTGGTCAGAATAAGTTAACCCTATCCAGACTGGGCTCATTCGGCCCCCCCCCCCTTCGTATTTTCAAAACGGCTTTCTTTACGATCACCAAATTTGCAGGGGGTGTTATGCTCGTCGAGTTTTATAATTCCTGAATTTTTTTATATCTTTAGGACGTAATACGACGTAATATAACGTCATTACTTGATTTTTTGGCTAAAATGGGGAATTCCCATAGTACCTAAATATCCCATTCAAAAAGTTACCAATAAAGGCTTCTTATCAATATTTAAGTGTTATAAAAGACTTCTGTTGTCAGAGGCTGAGGCAACGACGTCAAAATGACGTAAAATGACGTCATACAATGACGTCATCTGTAGTTTAGCTATCCGCCATCTGGGATTATCAACCTTAAATGCCTTAAGATACATTTTTTTTCAACATATAACGCTAAAACCCCATGAATCGGAATTAAAACATTCACATTAATGTTTTCTGTAAGAAAATACCAAGTATTGGTCAAATTTGAGTGAAAATAAGCTGGTTATACTTTTCATCATGATATTGTCGGCCATCTTGGATTTTGAGCCATTACGTCATCTCATTACCACGATGTATTAATATTTAATCATAAAGGTTTAACTTAGATGTGTTAGACATTAAAGATATTTGAAAAGAAGTTAATTTTAGCAAGAAAATCCTAGAATCCCATTGTTTAAACCAATATTAGTGATACGTTTATGAAGGTTAGACATCCAGGTAAGCAATATTCAAATACAATTCAATCTCTACAACTGGATAAAAAACGGATATTTACTTCCGGACGTTTCGAGTGACATCCATCACTCTTCTTCAGCAAAAGCAGAATGAACTAGTCAGAACAATTCAATACCAGTACAGCTAACTATAAAAACTGGTTTAACCACTAAATCGTTACACAAATGTAAATCATGTTAGGATAGTTCCTATGGGCAGACAATACCATAGGAAAAAAAAAATATTGTCCTTTGTGGTGCAATATTAGTGATTTTTTGTAAACTTTGCCTTTCAGAAACCCGTTGCCATGGCAACATGGAAAATTTTAAACGTACTCATGTTTTTTCCAATTGTTGCCAACAATATTCTAGGAAAAGTCACGAAGTTTGGTTGTTCTAGCACAAGCCGTTCGGGAGCTATACGACGTCAAAGTTGCCTCAGGCACGTTTAGCCCCCCTCCAGCCAGTCTGGATAGGGTTAAGTGCAAACGTGGTCCTTCTGATCTTTTGCATAAATTATGATGATGAGCTTGAATTAGCAACACCTTAACAAGTCAGAATATTCCTCTTACATTACGAATCATTATATGTACACTGATCACCGATAATAATTGGAACTGAACTGTTATGAACAAAACCACTCGGTCATTTAAGTCGCAAAAAAGGTCGGGTTGTTGAGGGTTAAATTGGGCTAAACAGCTGCATTTACGTAAATATCAATATGAGAATATCAGTTTACTAGCAAAAAAACATGGTTTCAGTCGGGCGTTCTCTATTAAATGAACGATGAGACAACATATACTCACCGGGTAACTTCTATGTGGTGCCTCACTGTGCCTCACTGTGACTTTATCAGGACTCCAACCAAACTATAGATAAGACTGCGATATCTGCTCCTAGGTAGACACATTTCAATCCCAGTGTCAGTTGACTGAAATGAATTATTCAAGATTTAGGACGAACCATTTCGCGAATGCCCAACATCGAATGAACATGCAAATATTAGGAAAGAAAAAGGTAAGAAAAAACGTTTTCTTCTTAACAGATGTACTTAATCACAAGATTCATATTATTGTGTCATAATGAAGCGTATACATGGTGTTTACAAACCTCCTTCATTGAAAAAACATCGCAATGAACTTGCCGGGCCATTTTTTATAAACACCAGACAGATTAAGCATCGGGTTCCTGAATAGTTATCATAACACTCAGTTACGTAAGGTATATTCTACGTCTCTTTGTCAACATTTTGATTCCAAATATTTGCTAAAATGTTTGAATACTTCTCGGCCATTTCCAAATTTGTCAAAGTGTACAGGTTTGATGATCAGTAACTGAAGTTGTGAGTTGAACCTTCGCAAGTTCGGATATGTGCAATATTTGATCCCTCAAGCTTTGTCTCTAAATACCTACTTTTCGAAACACTAGTCTCCTCGTGCCAAAAAGAAATCGCAAAATGCCATCGAACTCTTACATAAGAACAAAGATGGCTCTTCTTCAGATTCATCACAACATTGCTTGTCATATCCATATACCTTTGGCTTATCATATTCATATATCATTGACAAGCAGAAGAAAGTGGGTGGTTATCAAAGGGGCTCATTCGTGTTGGTAGTAATCATAGGGAAAAACTTTCTCCCAACACAAATGTAAACACGGATCTAAACGCTTACTAGAACTAAGATCCTTGAACATGAACTCAAAATTTGCAATTAGAACGTCTCATTGGACAAAGTCAGAATTCTGGACACCGAACAGAATTACTATGTAAATAATTGAGGCTATAAATAATGTAAATACTACCGGTACAGATAATCCAGGTCCAGGTCCGGTTCAGGTACAGAGGATCAAATCCAGGTTTGGACCTGAACCTGGACCTGATTCAGTATGTGAGAACTTGTGAATGGACGATAATCAAAACAATGAACTAATTCACAACAAAGAAATCTGTTTTGTAGAGGAATCGACCCCTACTGGCGTTTTAAAATTCTACAAGGCTTACTGCCCCTGTACTATTGACTGTAAAACTTGGTAAATGACTATAGACTCTACTCTTCTTCGCCATTGTTTTTTTCCTCGACCTGTAAGCCCCGAAACGTGTAAAATCATGATCATATAATAGTGTTTATTTTCCAATTGGTCCAACATCCGGTCTACCGAATTTTTTCAGGTCCGGTTTTTCTGGACCGGTCCAATAAGAAAAACCGGTTTTATACCGGTACACTGTACCGTCACCCAGCCCTAGTTGCCGTTATAAACTTCCTGGACGTATGACCAATTGCTGACGTCACGTATTCGCAAGATCATGTTTACGTAATATGGGCCATTAGTCATCAGTATTGATCCTAAAGAAGGCGAAGTAGTATTTCTCCTCGCATGTGCTCTTACACTCAGACTGAAAAAGGTAGTAACCGTATCAACTCTATAATCGACATTGATGCAGAGTAACAAGGACATACTTTACTCGTTCTCATTGAAATGTCGAAAATGGCATTTTTGGCCGAAAAATAAATCGGCTTTATTGTCAGTGAAAACTACGTGGTTGTTTAGGAAAATTCCCCTTTTAACCATGGCCAAAAAATGGCAACTTATTATTTTCGGTCCCATTGGTAATGCATTACAGGGCAGGTAACGTTTGTTACAACAGCAGACTTTACCCTGTTTTCTTCGAAAGGACTCACTTTATTGACTACATAATTTATGTATAAGTGGACATCCCTATGAACATTAAAAAAGTGGGCAGCTTTTTTACACCAGGTCAAATAGAAAGCTTAGACAGCTTTGAACAATGGTAACGTTTGTTACAGTCATTTCTGTACAACGTTTTGTTAAGCAAGGTGGGATACAAATGACAGTCAACAACCCTTTCAATTTTCTTTACAAAACTTGAGAAACTGTACAGCGTCTCAAAAACTGTCCTTTCTAGTCTTAGGCGTGGATAATATAACCGTGGCAACCATCGTACTCATGGTGGTAACGTCTTCTTCCAGAAGGGGTCAATGTTGTTATCAAGAACACCATGCGCGTTGTGGAAGTCTGGATGGACCAGTATAAGGACATCTACTACAGGAGGCAAAAAATGACGAAAACGGTCATGATCATGACACTGCATCTATGAGTAGGTAAACATCTAACTTGAAATACACCTACCATAAGGCAGCTAAACCATGTGCGTTTCACTCCAACTTACTTATATGTCCCTGATGCTAAACACTGCTTAATCACAAGCACAAACGCCTATCACTGGTATTCTCTCTGTGTTTGTGTGTGTGTATTTGTGTGTGTGTGTGTGTATGTGTGGCGTGTGTGTGTGGTGTGTATGTGGTGTGTGTGTGTGTGTGTGTGTGTGTGTGTGAGTGTGTGTGTGTGTGTGTGGATTCTAGCTTAATCTTAAACATGATCTACATCCCTTGCTCCGTTAGATGTCACCAGGTGACCTGTCACAGAAACGGAAATTGCGTCACGTCCTAGGTTGCCGGAACTTCACGTAGTATCTAAGGAATGTGTATCCGGAACTCTACGTTCCAGACCTAGTACCAAGAGCTTATGGTCAGGTGCTTGTTCTATATCTGTTTCTTGGCATAATTTGACTTATATATAACTTTATTGCACAACAATTGTTCGAGGTACAAAGTATGGCATCTACATAAACTACAGTTCTATAGCTTAACTAACTAATAGAGGAGTTGTAGTATGGGATAAGCTTCTTACAATCATTGGAAGCTTTTACAATCAGTTGAGGAGTTTCTAATATCCAAACCTTCTTTGATATATTTTCCTATATCTGCCATGCAGGGATTGTCACATGTCATGATGTATTTGAATTTGCACTTCAGGTCCATTGAGATAAATCCTTGTGTATAAAATGACAACTTTCTGTATAGAGAATTGCGTATTTCAGAATATTTGGGACATACAATCATAACGTGATATTCGTCTTCAATTAACTCTGGACAGAATGGACAAACCCTCTGGTCGATAGGGATTTTTTGGAATCTCCCGGTTTCTATATTTAATTTTTGACAGCCAATTCTGAGTATATGCACGATTTCTTTGACCACCAACATTTAAACCTCACTTTTAAGGGTACATGTAGATAAAAATGCTGCTCATGTGTATCAATTTTCATGCAAAGCTCACAATTATAGCAGAATATACATGTGAAAATTGAGTTGTATCGTTTGAATACGTTTTTTTTGCTTGTCTAGGTATTACATATGTCGACAGGTTTGTGTCTCGACGCCACTAACCCTAACGGCTTGGCTGGAATGAAAACAAGTCTCTAAACGTGTCATGGGCACGGCGGTAACCAGGTAGACAAACGAAACTTTATCACGTTGATTCAATCGGTACATTTTTCAACATTGTTATTACCGCCTTTTAGTAAATGGATTTATCAACCACTCGTTCATTCTTCTGTCCCAGTACTTTGAATATACAAGACATCACGAGCTGCGAACTCCAATTGGTCGAAACTGGGACCTCTGTCTGCACTGTGCTAGATGTTCGCTAGATGTCATTACTACACACTGCACAGGTCCGAGTAAGGTTGTCCAAGACCAGCTTTGGTTATAACACAGGTAGGAATGAATTAAGATAACAAGGCTTAGATCAATATATAACATTATATCTGCATCAATGCTACTTTGATCTGAATACATGGATGGCATCTTCTAAGAACACCAGAACAGATGCGTGTGCGTTCCACAAAATAAATGGTAAAATTTGGTTCCCTTCATTGTATCATTGAATACCAAACAAAAGATCTTCTTTTTCGCATGGAAGAAGATATGAGATAAATAACTTTTATTCGCATGGTGATAATTACACTCCGTGTCGGGAGTTTGCTTACGAGGCTGCATGACAAAAGTGAACGTTATGAGTTTGTTGTCAGAGGATTATTTTTAACACAAACTAACTATTAGAAACCTTGGTTTAAATACGATTGTATCGTCAGCATTTAATTTAAATAAAAACCTGTACATATTGATTGCAAGAAAGGGAAAGCATGTCATGGTTACTGCATTAGGGTTTGGCCAAGGTAGCATCATATCAGGGAGTGACGTAGTATTGATGCCATCCATTTTTTACCGTTCCACAGGAGAAGACGGTGTTGCATCTCTACACACATTATTGTCTGGAGGGAACGCCATATGGGGTCACCTTGGCGACGTGCAACGGACAAGACAACCAGATATGGATACTAGAGAACATACGTTTACAAGACTAGCCACTTGAATTATATAATACCTTTTCGTCTTCTTCAACAATTTGGGCAATGAGCTTAGAGTATGAAACCTTCTAGAAAGTTCCTTTCTGGCAAACATGTTCAGAAAATTATGTCAGCTATCGCGGCATAAAAAAAACACCTCTGACTTGTCTTATTATCATTCCTCTCTAATTTGATGTCCATGTGTTTTTTTCTCCAATGCTTAGCCAAAAAAAATGATAACGTGGTCCTTCTGGTAGATATTTCATGCACTATAATACCAAATTTCGGGCCCTTTTGACTTCATACCTTAGCACGCGAGGCAAAAACATACAGTTTTTGTCAGAAGGTGGAAAAAATTCAACAAAATCACCATAATGGCATTGGCGGGTTAATGGCAAGGGGTTTGAAACGTGGGGAAGAAAAGCAGAGACTTTCCTCATACTAAAGCGAAAACAAAAAAGATGTACATTGTGTAAAACATGTACTTTCTATAGTTAAATAAAAACTATATGTAATTTTGTTTTGTAAAAATCGACAAAAGTATTATCAACTGTGTTCCTTAACAATCGAATATGTATTACCAACTATAGTTACAGTAGTAAATGATCTGTTTTACACGTTTCTGTATGTCTTAAATGAGTCAGTTTACATTAGGCTATGTTAATATAACATTAACGACCAGCATGTTCCTTCACTCACGGCTTTTATTTGGTGATAATGCAAGCTACCAGGAATAATGGGTATCATACGAGTATAAACATCAAGGCGGGTCATCGACCCAATCTAGGCATTTTATATTTTCTATGATAACAACAATAAAGACACAACATGATACATTTGTAATGTTACAAATAAAACAACGTTATAAACAGTGATCGGCTTATGTTCTCCACCCTTTACCCACGTTCTTGATGTTTGAATAAACATACAATATGTATACCACGAGATGAAAGTTACAATGCATTACATACTATGATATTAATATAATAATCGGCAAGGCCTTTAAACATGAAACAAACTAGGAAACATGTATATAGAATGTATGTATAGACAGATAACATAAATACGATTAAAAGATCTTCGTTGCAGAGGTTTATCAGTCGCGTATGAATTTAGTTACTCCAAATTTTCTTCAAGCAATGACAGTTTTTAAAGGTAAGCTACATACTTCAAGTTTTCGACGGCTGACAGTCCATCTTGCTCACGGAGAATGTCTCGGTCTCGCGAGAGAACACGAGAACTAGGTCAGGCTTACGTAGATCGAAATTAATGGTTATAGATTTCTTTTCAAAAGGCAAACCATGCCCTGCTCTCAATGGCTCTCTATGTAGGACGCCAACAAAGTCATTTAAAATGATTGCTTTATGAATGTGCAGGACGAGAACGTTCTGTCTGAATGATAAGTTTAAAATGATTATTTTTGAATGTGCATTGAAGAAGAGACCGTACACAAAGATTCATCCTTTCTTGCACCGTCATTAAAATAACGGTTGAGTCCTTGGAACTTAAGACTATGGCTAAGAAAGTAGGATACCGACTGCTGTGTAAATTACATTGTTACCAAAACCAGTGTACTATGTAACTGTTACTCAAGTTTCTAGATGTAAAATGGGGAAAAGTTAAACGTCCAGGTTGCATTCACTACATTAAGTGTCAGTGACACAGTAGATATATCATTGTACATTAGCTTTTAAACCCTAATCTCGGCACAAACATTTTTCAATATCAACTTTTGGTCCATCATATTACAGCTGTTTAACTAATTATCAATTTCAATGCGTCATATATTAATCGAAAGAACATTCGTTAACCCTTATGTCTAACTTTCATCGACGAGATAAGTGTATATTTATATTTTACAAAATTATTTTGCTGGCAAAATTCGGAGAACAACCAAGGCCATTAGCATTTTTAATGAAATAATTATATAATATGAAAATTGCAATGCCGATAAACGGCATAAAAAGTGTAATGCCTTAAAATCCCGTCTAGATATTCATAATTTTAATACAATCAGTATCTAAGGCCTACATTTAAATCAATAATCATGATTTGATTTAACATTGCATGGATGGAAAATTAAACACATCATATTTTTTTTTGATTTCAGAGAAATCGATCATCAGTCCTTTGTAAAAGCATTTTTCTATGAATAATTTGTCAAAAGTAGAAAAAAAAGTTCTATCGATAGGAGCAACTTATGTTGTCATATGATGCAATATTCATTTTATTATATGGATAAGATGCAAACGCTTGTCAATTTTCTTATGCTTAAAAGGGAAGGAAATGGCTATTTAACGAAAATACGCAAATAATGCAAAAACTTGAAGTAAAATTGATAGCTATCCATAAAAAAGTTAGAAGTTGTTATCATAATGAAGGCAATGTTATTACCAGGCATTTTTTCGCACCCTCTCATCTGTTCTTATCACGGTTTTCAGAGGTAGTCATTTACATTAGTTTAACATGGTCTTACAGGAACACTCGATCAGTCAGAGTACATTAAATATAGATACGATCGCGAACCTCCTGTCCATAGTGCCCAACAATAATCTAGCTCACGCTCTATTTTCTTGTTCCTCTTTCTGTGTAGTCGACACAGCGAGGACAGTCACAATGGTAAATCGAGCTACCGCACCAGTTTAAAATGGAGCAGCATGGAGTCACACCGTCAGGATCACATTCAGCAGGGTTACCATCATCTGCAGGGTAACCCTGGCCGCAACGCCAGTCGTCTCGCCACTTCTTCTTTGGAACTATAGGATGAAATTTGTGCAAAATTAAACAACCTCGCAGTCAACTATTGCATTGGGCGCTTAATTGATTTTTAGTTCATATCGTCAGGTGGAAATGTCTGACGGCTGAGCGCTGCAAGGTGATGCAAAATACAAAGTGTCGTAATTTATAAATGTCAAACCTACAAGAAAATACACTAATTTCAATGTAAATTAATCTAAAGAGAAAAAAATCCCGTACCTTAATGTAAATATGAACCGGTCGGCAACGCCCAAAAAATGTGTTCTATATAGTTATTACCTCGGTTTGGCTAGCATATCATTATTACTTGGCATTTTTACGTATATATAGCATAAATTCGTTCATTTATAACAAAAATCTCCTACTACCAGTATCTATTAATGGTTTTAGCGTAAGCCTTTCTGGCGTTTTGTGACATGGAAGTTTGCGCTCGAAAGACCAACCCCCGTATGAATAGGGTTAATCATCATTATCATTATTTAGAATAGCGTTAATCTAAAGCTGCACATTTCAGACAATAACATGTTAGTAAGAACATTTTAATTTTGCAGCTGGTTATATGTCACCGAACATCCTGTCGTTCATAAACAATGTTTTCTCACCTGACGAGGATGTGATTCCGTAGAAGTTCAGCTCTGTTGGCCTGGGCTGCCAGCCTCCGTGAGTCCGAGTGATCACGAACTTCCAATACCGCGCTGTTCCATGGAAACCGCCGAACTCTTGGCGCTGCTTCGTACCTCCATCCACGGTAGTAATGGACACGACTTCCTCCCAGTTGTACGGACGCCCAGCTTCCGATTTCAGCAACCTGAAGGCTGCGATGTCATGCTCGGTGTTTCCGAAGTTGTTGACTGCGATGCGGGTCAGAGTATGGGGTGCTTTGAGGTCCAGTACGATGAACCAGCGGTTGTAGTTACGGTCGGTATCTTGAGGGTTCCAGTAGGTTTTGTCATCCCCATCCAAGACTTTAGCGGCATCATATGTCACGCCGTTGTCAACCCACGGGGTGCCGGTGGAGTCCACAACCCATGACGACTTTTGTACCAGCCATTGGCCCCAGGAAGACGACGCAGTATCTTTAACAACAGAAAAAAAGTAATTAGTACTGCACAGAATATATGTGCTGCGCTATTCCAAAACAACGTGCTTCGTTAACTGGGTGACTAGGCCAAGGAGTACATGTAATATTGATATGTAAAAAATGGTTACCAGAGATATAGGTGGTGTCCACGGGAGGGTGACCATTGGTGTAGGTAGTCTCCGCAATCGTCTGACCAGAGGTGTATGTGGTGTCCGCAGTGGGCTGACCAGCGATGTAGGTGGTGTTCACAACAGGCTGACCAGATATATAGCTTCTTGTGTCCACAGCAGGGGTGGATGTGGCGTCAATAGTCTGTAGATAGTAGAGAATCGAGTTGATTTTTTCAGTTCATACAGTAAAAAGAATAGGTGCTAAACATAAATACAGGCGGCGCTTTCTATCGTGTCAAACGTTATACAATGAACAATGCCCTCCAAAGTTTGCAGCAGTTTCCAGGGTGACAAATGCATTTGTGTTGGTTATAGCTTTATTATAATAAGTAGAATCAAGAATGTCGCATCACCTTTTGAACGTCCCGATAACTGATGTTGTAGAAAAGCCAGGTTCCGACAACGATTGATGCAGTCAACAAGACAGCGACGCAAACCCAGCCATACGTGCAATCTGATGATACATACAAACGTCAAGGTGTTGTTGAAAAATGCCTCATGTAATCAAACTATTTTATCTATGTCTCAGTTAATTAGTAGGTAATGAAGAAGCAAGCAGTCACATTTAATCTGGAAAGCTTAAGACTCCTGTGTCTAGCATTTAATGTGGCCCGATTCCTGGGTCATGTGACGTTAACCCTATCTAGACCGGGCTTTTTTTGGGGATTCCTGGAGCAGTGGGGGGGGGGGGTCTCTATTGACCTTCCCTTCGTACTTTCAAAATGGGTCGGGTAACGATCACCAAATTTAGAGGGGATGATGTACTGGTAAGATTTTACATTTTCTGTAATTTAGGTATCGTTATGACGTAATATGTCGTAATTATGACGTCATTATCTCATATTTTGGGCTAAAATTGTATAAATATGGAATTTCCGCTATACCTAAAAATATTAAACAAAGCTATGGCTATAAAGGGTAACTTCTTTTGGTTCAAGTCTGCAAAGTCTTTTATTGCCAATGACGACGACACTGATGCCTATATGACATCAGAGAAAGACTTCATTTGTCCACCATCTTAGATTGACAAGCTTGAATTTTCTAAAATACGTTTTCTTCTACATATAACCGTACATAATGAAATTAGTAGATTTGGAAAAATACGCCTGTCAGAAACCCGTTCGTAGAATTGCTACCAATAATATTTCAGTAAAAGTAATTAAGTTTCGTAGTCCTAGCACACGTCGTTCGGCAGTCATACGACGTCAAATTTGGCGCAGGCACTTTTAACGCCCCCCCCCCCGTCTAACTAGGACTAAGACTAACAATTTTTTTAAAGACGTCCTTACAACGCACGTCAGCAAAGCCTATGTCAAAACTATTTATACAGTTTATCATAATACCCACAGCATAAATTGAAATACATCGTTTTCATTGTTGTTTCTTTTTCTCCTGTGAAAGCCTTAAATTCATTATTTTCTGTCATTGGTCGACCAAATGACCTAAAAGCTGTGAAGTGTACCTATACCCAACCATTTTTCACGACAGGAGTAAATGCTGACACTTTGAATCCGAATCACATTGGAACAGTCATATTTTGCACGATTTGTGGATAGATGCAATATGTTGTATTTTTAGCAACTGTTTCTCTAAAACCAAGAAAGTAAGGTATAATGCTAAAATGACGTTTTAACAAAGATCACCTTTATCTAGTGTTTAAATGCTCGAGAATTAAATAAATGTATTATACATAAGACCTGTAGTGCATCGTGGAGAAACAACGTTTAAACGAAGGAACACGAATACGTGATCCACCACCACCAAAATAACCAGTAAATAAATAACTGTTAATGAGCATAAAGTGTCTAAAATATGTCAGCTCCTGCTTAAACTAGATTACAGGAAACTAAATCCGAACATAAAACAAAAAGACAAACTTACGACTACGTGCTTGTTGCGGTACGTTTGGCACGTACATCGGATTACTGTTCAGGGCGTCTGCAGGATCTGTTGTCGGAATATGTCTGTCTTGAGGTATGTCATTGTTATCATTTCCAGAAACCACATTGTCGGCATCATGTTCAGCTGAGTTGGTTTCTGACATGTCTGGTGGGTTTTGGAATTCATGTGCGACGGCATAAGGCACACGAGGGTCAGAATCATCAGCATCTTCTGTGATATCAACTGGTTCTCGCAACTCAGCCGCAATGTCGTTTTCGGGAAAGACGTTATTGCCATAGTCATCATTGCTCTTTACTCCGGTTGCTGTTGTTGTTATGTGTAGATTTCTGCAAAAATTGCTTTGAGTTAAGTTTTCTGTGTGCCCGAAATTATGTTTGGAGATTGAATCAATGTTCAATTTTGAAACCACTATGCCCCCCTGGTGTATATTGTCATCAGTACAGTCAACATCGATGTTTGCTGAGTCGGTTAAGTTTGTTATTCCGGTGTCAACTTCAGCTCCAGTTGTATCTTGAGATTTATCATCATCGTGTTCATAGCATCCGATAGGTATGGAGGTATGTCCGTCCCTGTCCTTAGGGTAAGGCAGTTTCTCATGTGTATTTTGGGAGCATCGACGTTCAGGCGCGGTCGTGTTATTTCTGACAGGGTCCGACCTGTCGGCATCACTCTCAGACGGGCTGCATCCCGATTCATACGTCGGATTCGGCAACATCTTTGAAAAAAGATATGACTTCAATCTTTTATGCATTTGGGCTTCTCGACCCATTTGCGTCAAAACGTCTACCGAGACACCGTTTGTGTGGACTCTTGTTGGTACAGCATCGAGGGTGATGATTTCTTCAGCCATAATCATTCCTTGCCCTGTATGTACATGCAATTGAGACAAGAAATATCTATCTTTATGTTATTTCAAACTGTCCAATTTCCATTGTTTGCCCGTATGTCGTGGTTGCCTTAGTCCGCAAAGCATGGCGACAGTGCACACATAATGGGAACTGTTAGATAGCATATAGCATCATAAATCCAATATATACTTCTAAATGAAATGATCAATCCTACATGTATAGCTAGCGCCATACCAGGTGATACATGTTCGTAAGTAACTGGGTACTGAAACAGCACCAATTCAATTATATTCAGCATTCTAGACCATATTGAATTTCTCTCTGCTTTTTCAGGCTTAGGCCATGTTGATTTGATTATATGGATGACATCCTCCGGGAACTCCAAAACTGATGCGAGCGAGCGAATAAAAAAAAAGTTTGGCCAAAAAAAAAGTTGCCTTCAGTATGAAATCAAAGTGGCCAGGAAGGTTGAACATAGGACTAAACACACATAGTATGGTATACCAACAGTTCGGTGTAGGGACCAGTACATCATACGGGTGCAAAACATTTTTTTCTTGGACCAATCCGAAAAAAAGACCTGAAAAAAAACAGAGGAACAGGTTTCGCCAATTACAAAATGGACACACTATGTCGGCAGCCATTTGGGGTCTAACCGGGGGGCCAAGAAGACAACAAGAGCGAAGTCAAGTAGAGTGTAGTCCATTGCACCAAGTTTCTACAGTC